>NC_023759.2:19777334-20062863 GCF_000499845.2 Phaseolus vulgaris
CTGGCGATGACCGCCCTCGCGATCCCTGACTCGCGAGGAGCGATCGCGCCTTCCTCTTCTTCTTCAACTTGGGCTACCTGGGAGCCCCCCACCGCAGCATTCTCCATCCTCTGAGCGCCCTCTGTCTCCCTAACCACCGATCGCTCTCCGCGCGAACCTGGTGGTGGTTTCGTGGTGACGTGGCAAACACTTCTCTTCTGCTTCAGGCTGTTCTCATAACAGCGTCTTGCCTCAGCCTGATCCGACTTGATGGTTATCACATTTCCCTCCATCGACGGCAGTTTCAACTTCATGTGCCTCGTTGATGGTATTGCGCCCAGCCTATTGAGGGTTGGCCTACCCAACAAAATGTTGTACGCAGAAGGGGCGTTCACCACCAGGTACTTTATCTTTTCAGTGCGGGCTGTCGTTCCGTTAGTGAACGTTGTCCTCAGCTCAATGTATCCCCGCACCTCTACCTGATCTCCTGCAAAACCGTAGAGACACCCGGTATATGGCCTCAGCTGATCAGGGGACAGCTGTAACTTGTTGAATGTTGGCCAGAACATGACGTCTGTCGAGCTCCCTTGATCTACGAGTACTCTGTGCACTCGTCTTCCCGCTGTGATGAGAGAAATGACCACAGGGTCGTTGTCGTGCGGGACAACGTCCCGTAGATCAGCTTTCTTGAAGATAATGTCTACTTCAGGGTAATGACTCTCATTTACCGCATCTACCGCCATCACCGATCGACCGTATCTCCTTCTTTGTGACGATCTGCATCCCCCACCAGAGAAGCCTCCCGCGATGGTTTGCACTTCCCCGTGCACAGGGACTTCATGCTGCTGTTCTCCAGTCTGGGATCCTGACGCGCGATCACCTTGCGGCTCACGCAGGTAATCTGCTAGGAAACCAGACTTCACCAACTCCGCCAATTGGTGCCCCAACGCTAAATAGGAGTGAAGTGTGTGGCCAAAGGCCTGGTGAAACTCACACCACTCGTTCTTCTTTCTACCCAGTACCTTATCAGTTTTCTCCGGTACTCGTAGTCTTGCTGCTACGGCGGGAAGGGCGATGAGGTCCGCCAATCCCACCATGAAGTTGTATCTTGGGGGTGCGTTATTCTCCCTTGCACGCCCCCTGCTCTGCTCTTTGCCTGGTGCATAGGGACGAGGTTTTTCCCGCACCTTTTTCCCCTCCTTGGCTTCATGCACCCTTGCTTGCTGTGGTTTTCCTGGTCCACCACGCGGTCTCGGTGGTGCAGCACTTCCCCTCTTCTCAGAAACCTCTGTTTCTGCCACTATGTGCGCCACCGCACGTCGTCGGATCTCTGCAAAGGTGCTGGGATGGTTCCTGATGAGAGACTCGCTGAAGGGGCCAGGCAGCACTCCCTTCTTAAATGCGTGCACCAGCATATCTTCATCTTTGCTGGGCAGTCTAACCACTTGTGCTCCAAAGCGGTTGAGGTAGTCTTTCAGCGACTCACCCTGGTACTGACGCACGTCGAACAAGTCGTATGACACCACTGCAGGTGCTTTGTTGACGATATATTGCTCAGTGAAGAGCTTTGAAAACTGAGAGAAAGACGTGATATGCCCTTCTGGTAAACTCACGAACCACTCCATGGCGATTCCGCTCAATGTGCTCATGAACATTTTGCAGTACACAGCGTCTGAGCCTCCAGACAACATCATCTGGGTGTGGAATGCCGTCAGATGCGCCTCCGGGTCTTCTACCCCCTTGAACGACACTTTTACCCCCACCAGGTTAGGAGGCACCATGGTTCCCATGATTTCAGGGGAGAATGGCATGGGGAATGCTCTTGGTGGTGACGGCTGCCTAGCCATCCTTTCGTCCACCACGTATTCCCTCTGCGCCTGCAACGTCCTTCTCAACTCTTCGTTGACGCGATTCAGCTTGTCGTTCCTATTTTGCGACGCAGCCAACTCCGTCTGCATCCTTTCTTGTTCAGCTTTTGACGCCGCAGCGTTATCCTGCAGCGTTCGCACCATCTCCAGGACCTGCGCCATTGTCACAGCTCCTTCGTCAGCAGACGGCGCAGGTGATGGTTGTCTGTTCCTTGGCATCTTTCCTTGTCAAAGAAGTTGGTAAAACTCTGGTAAGCTTCAAAACTGTGGTGTATATGGGACCACGATTCACTCGGGCCCCACGGTGGGCGCCAAATGATCCTGCCGGCAACTCGAACGTGGAGGAATCGCTTCGTAGCGCTCTCTGCCCTGTCTACGCGACTGCGTCTTCTGCAGAATCACCCTCAGAACCTTCTCTTGATGCTCCAAACGTGACCTGCAAAACACACAGACGGCGCCTCTAGCGGCCGTTTGCACTCCGACGATCAAGTTAGTCCACAGAACCACCAAAGATGAGAAAACTAGCAATGTGTGTGAAAAGCTCTTGCTCTCTTTTTTCTCGTCCCCCCCATCTCTCCCTGATTCCCTCTTTTATGTCTCTCTCTCTGTTTCTGGGCATAACAGAATTCTGTTATGCTTTTCTGGCATGTGTCAGAACCCTGTTATGCTTTTCAGAGACAGTGTACCTGCAGAATCAGAGAGTGTGGGTGTCTGTGCGTGTCCGCGCGTCTCTGCGCTTGGCTGCGCTTGTCTGTACCTGTCTGTACCTTTAGTGGTACGGAGTGCCCCTTTGTCTGGACCGCATCCCTCTCAGATGATGACACGTGGAGGCATGCGACTCGCATCTAACCACACACGTGTCACTTACTGGAAGGGCTCTTAGCGCTTCTCTTTGCGTGCTAAGTTACTCCCTTGCGGAGTAGCTTAGCATATTTCTTTCATCTGGGTAAATTGCATACTCTCAGGAGAACGCCAGGTGTGGCTGGTCTAGGCACACTCACCAAGCGTTGCTCTCTGCGTAGACGACTTACCCTTCACGCACGTAATGGGTTGAGGGAGTCACCAATCATTGATCGGTTTACTAGCTCCCTCAGGCCACTCTCGTGCGCGATTCACTGAGATGTGCTCATGCGAGGTCCATGTATAACGCTCTCGCTGGGAACCTGAGTCCCAGTTTAACTGCGTGTAACACGAGACCCCGATGACACTGCACCCGATGACTGATCAGTGCTTATTTGCTTCTCGCATCCTGCCTCCAGGCGTTAGTCTGAGGACTGGTCTATTGGTGGCCATTTGACTGCTGACCACCGATCACCATTCTGGATGATCTGTCCCCTGACCTCTCTTCCGCCTGATCTGCCGATGGTCCCCTGGTTACTAGCCCCCGATCACCGCTCTTGGCGATCGCCTCCCTGGTCTCTCTGTCACCTGGTCCACGTGTCACCCTGCGAGTGGTCCACGTGGTTCTCTGCTGCTGACGTCATCGACTACCGATGACCGATCGGATCACTCATCTTCCAGATTCACTTCAAAATACAGCAAAAATTTAGAAATCAAAAACAGCATATGGATAGTGATAGTCACTTAACCTCATGGCCTTTTGCCTGTGTTCCTTGATGATGTGGATCCAATTGATTCTGATTTTGTTCATTATGCAGTAGATATACACAAGGTCTTCCTCTGTACGAACATAATGATTGCTCCCCGTTGGAGTTAGAATCCAAGTTACAATAAGGGCCAGCAACCTTTCATCAAGCCTCAAGCCTCCAACCGAACAAGTCTTTACTTGAGCATTTTGATTTTTCAAACAGCTTTTTGTAGTATTGGACTTTGTTGAAATCCTCTACTAGACCAAGGTTTCCCTTGTTGATTCTAAGGCCAGAATACTTTAGACCCGCCACTGCAGTCCACACATCATAGGTGATCTCCATATCTACACCCTTCACATGAGACACAAGGTTGTTTCCCTTAAATTTGAGATTTGTGTAGAACACTATAATCAAATCTGGGTAGATGTTCCCCTTCATCTCCAAGAACTGTCTGAGAGATTAATCTTTGAGCAGCCTCCTCACATTATCTAGTTTTTTGGCTTTTCAGCCAATCAAAGGAAACAACTTTGGGGTTGTTTATCACCTTTGTGCTAGTCTCAAACCTATACCTTTCAATGAGATCATTATCTCCAAAAAACCATCCTTCTAGTCTCCCTCCAAACCTTACTGCTCTGGTTTTAACTCTCTTTGAAGTGGGAGGAGTTGATTCCATGATGGCAGAAAAGGAGCAAAGAGAACTCACACAAGAAGACCAAGAGATGTTGCAAGAGATGGCTCAATTGGTTGTTCTTGTGAAAGAGATCAGCTACAACAGATTTTAAAGCAAAAACAAAATCACAAGGCATTCAATGATGTGAGTGGGTACCAGATTTTCAAAGAGAAAAGACTTGACCAAGCCCTGCACAGAAAACGTCAGAAAAAGCAGAAATCACATGGTCATCACATGTGATCTTTGACTAGTCATAAAAGCTCTTAAATTTTCAAGATTGTGGAGTATATTCCTTTATGACTTGTTGTAACTTCTTTCTGAACGTGATCAGCTTTCAACAAAGATTCATTGACCAAGGATTCTCTCATAAATTTGATCTGCAACAGACAGAAATTCAAAAAAGAAATTAAATTGATTCCTTCACAGTGCTGTCAGACACAAAACAATCGGTTGTTTCGAGGAAACAATCGATTGTTTTTCTGCAGCAGTAAAACTGATTTTGAATTTTTAATCATAAGCAGAAAGACTTCATAGCAGACGAATTTGAACATTTTAAAAGATATATTTAAGCATGAATATGAACTTTAAACAGGAATTAAGAATAGAGATAAGGAAGGTCTTATCCTTTATGTGTAAGAATGGATGGCTTTAAACTAGAGGGGGTGAATGGTTTAAAGAGGGTTTTCGCAAAATTTTAAGTCAAGAATGAAATTACTTCGAGAAACAATTCATAAGGAAATCAGTTTGGCAAAACACAAAGCAAATAAGCACAGCACCAGAAAAACAATCAGTTGTTTCGCAGAAACAATCGGTTGTTTATACCAGTTCACAAATATTAAAACTGAATTTAAAGAGATTAAGGATAGAGAGAATGCACACAGAGGTTTATACTGGTTCACTCTAAACCCAGAGCTACATCCAGTCTTCTCAGAAACCATTGAGGAAATCCACTAAGCAATAAAACCTACATCACTTACAACACAACCAAAGAAGTGACCTTGATCCCCTCAAGACACACACTTCCTTTGGTCAGCACAACAACACTAAGAATGTTGATCTTGATCCCCTCAAGAACACACATCACTTCTCAGCAACACACAGAAAGTTTCTTCCAAAAGATACAAGAATTACACTTGTTACATAACAAATCTGAAATCAATATAAGCAGAAAAACCTATCTCACACTCTTTGATCAAACTCAATCTCTAAGCAATCTCAACTCTTCAAAATCTCAAAATCTTGTGTTAAAACCCAAATTTGTTTTACTGTATTTAAAACAAAGTTGTTGTTTGTTATCAAATCTTAACAAACTATTCATTTCATTTAAAGATTGGTCAAAGCATTAAAAACTAGAGCGTAAACAGTTAGAAAATCATTTAATGCTTAGTCAAAGCACAAAATAGTTTTCTGTTATGGTACCAATACCAACAATCGGTTGTTTCCACGATTCAATCAGTTGTTTTGGTTTTGACAACTGAACCATTTGAAAAATAGTTTTCAACCTTTTCTAAAAACACCTAAGTATAAAACAATCGGTTGTTTCGACAAAACAACAGGTTGTTTTTCACTTAGTTTCAAAAACACTTTTCTTTTAAAAGGATTGAGAGTGCTTATGCTTTGGATTCAATCAAGAGTGGATTATACATAAAATCTACCCCAAATCCTATCTAAAAGACAGCTCAGCAACAGCAAGCACAGCCAGCCTTTCATCATCCTTCAAAGAGTTTGGATTCTTCAAAGCTTGAACACACTTAGTTCAACATTATGATGTTCCTTCATTGAGGCATATGCCTTTGATCAAGAAGCCTCTTTTAACTGTTGAGAGCCTTTGGACAGATACAAAACATTGATTCAGCTTCAATGTTAATCTTTTTCTTCCAAGAACTTGATCAGATGACTCAGTCCCTCACACTCCTCTAGATTTCCTGCACAAACATGAGTTCAAGCAACAAGATTTGGTCCCTTTACAAATGTGGGTCCATTTGATTTCTTTTTCTTATTTGAAACCTCACATCCTTTAGGAATCCATTTCATGAAGCCTCTGGGAACAGAAAATTTTCTTATTTTGTAGAATCTAACCGAATGGCCCTTCTTCATGCAATAAAAGCATGTAACAACCGGTCGTTTCGACTTAACAATCGGTTGTTTTACTGGCTTTCTTAAAAAAAAATTGAAAACTTATCTTGTTTGTTTTGTGAATTAAAACCTAAACCAGTTTTTCCAAAAACATAGTTTTGAGATGCCAAGGCATTCTCAAAGTTAGATTTTCCTTTCGAAAGTTTATCCACAGTATTAACAAGATAAAGCACTTTCTTTTCAAGGTTTTCACAATTTTCACAAATGAGAGTGTCACACTTGCAATAACAGTTTTTGAAATGTGTTTCAAGATTTTTAAAATCCTTTTTAGATTTTTCCAGCTCTTCTTCAAGTGCCTTCACTCTCTTTTCAAGCCAGCTGTTAAGTTCTTTCAATCGGTTGTTTAAAAGAACCAATCAATTAGCTTCATCATAAGTTTTTTGAAAAGCTTCAAGGAATTCTCTATAATTTTGTTCATTTAAAGAAGCACAAGAACTTACTTCACTTGAGCTGCAAGATTCATCATCTCCTTCAGCAATCAAACAAATGTTTGTTCTTTCTTCTTCACTTGATGATGAACTTGATGAGGATACCTCATTCTCATCCCAAGCTATGTAGGCTCTTTTTGTCTTGCCCTTCTTTTCCTTGTAGCTAGGCTTTTTCTCCTTACCTTCTTTGTTTGGGCAATCTGCCTTTATGTGCCCTTGCTCACCACAACCAAAACAAGTATAGTTATTGGAATTAAAATCATTGGATTTCTTGTTTCCATACCTATCATTGTTGTTGTTCCTTTTCAAGAATTTGCTAAACTTTCTGGATAGCAAGCTAAGGTTCTCTTCATCACTATCATCGTTGGATTCTTGTTTGCCTTTGTGCTTGCCAGCTTTTAAGGCAATACTTCTTACATGCTTGTCTTCGCTTTCTTGAACATTGAGTCGATTCATCTCTAACTCATGTTCCCTAAGCTTGCCAAACAAAGAAGCCATACTCAATGATGTTAGATCTTTAGATTCAGATATTGCAGTTACCTTAGGTTGCCAAGATCTATCAAGACATTTGAGAATCTTGATGTTTAGCTCTTCCTTTTCAAAGGTCTTATCAAGGCTCTTGAGATGATTGATGATGTGCGTGAATCTTTTCTGCACTTCAGCAATTGTTTCACCCTTAAGCATTTTGAACATTTCATTCTCTTGGATTAGAGTATGCTTTCTAGCTCTCTTCACCTCATTTGTACCTTCATGAGTTACTTCCAAGGTGTCCCACATTTCCTTTGTTGATTTGCATTGAGAGACCCTGAAAAACTCATCTGAATTCAAAGCAGAGGTTATTATGTTTTTAGCAATGCAATTAAATTTGTCCTTCTTACTTTCAGAATCAGTCCATTGAGACCAAGGCTTTTCAACTGAAGATCCATCTTTTTCAAATTTTGGGACAAAAGGACCATTTTTAATTGCATCCCAAATACCTTTGTCAAGTGATTACATAAAGATTTTCATTCTGACTTTCCAAAATTGGTAGTTCAAACCACAAAACAGAGGTGGTTTGTTGATTGAAGCACCTTCCCCAAAAGGTAGTCTATCAGCCATTAAAAAACAGTTTTAGAATCACACTTGAATAAATTTCAAGAACCAAGCTCTTGATGTCAATTGTTAGAATGTAAGGCTTTAAACTAGAGGGGGGTGAATGGTTTAAAGAGGGTTTTCACAAACTTTTAAGTCAAGAATGAAATTACTTCGAGAAACACTTGAATCAGAATTCAGTTTGCCAAAACACAAAGCAAATAAGCACAGCATAAGAAAAACAATCGGTTGTTTCGCAGAAACAATCGGTTGTTTATACCAGTTCACAAATATAAAAACTGAATTTAAAGAGATTAAGGATAGAGAGAATGCACACAGAGGTTTATACTGGTTCACTCTAAACCCAGAGCTACATCCAGTCTTCCCAAAAACCACTGGGGAATCCACTAAGCAATCAACCCTAGATTACTTACAACACAACCAAAGAAGTGACCTTGATCCCCTCAAGACACACACTTCCTTTGGCTAAGCACAACAACACTAAGAATGTTGGTCTTGATCCCCTCAAGAACACACAACACTTCTCAGCAATACACACAAAGTTTCCTTTAAAAGATACAAAGGATTACACTTGTTATAGAACAAATCTGAAATCCATACAAGATGAAAATCCTATCTCACACTCTTTTATCAATGCAATCTCTAAGAAATTCTCAACTTTTCAAAATCTCAAAATCAGTTCTCAAAAAACTCAAATCTGTTTTTCTGTATTTAAAACAAAGTTGTTTGTTGCATAATCTTAACATACTATTAATTGCATTTAAAGATTGGTCAAAACATTAAAAACTGGAGCGTAAATAGTTAGAAAATCATTTAATGCTCAGTCAAAGCACAAAACAGTTTTTTGTTATGGTCCCAAAACAAACAATCGGTTGTTTCCACGATTCAATCGGTTATTTTGGTTTGACAGCAAGTCAACCATTGAAAACAGTTTTCGACCTTTCTAAAAACACCTAAGTATAAAACAATTGGTTGTTTCGACAAAACAACAGGTTGTTTTTCACTTAGTTTGAAAAACACTTTTCTTTTAAAAGGATTGAGAATGCTTATGCTTTGGATTCAATCAAGAGTGGATTATACATAAAGTCTACCCCAGATCCTATCTAAAAGACAGTTCAGCAACAGCAAGCACATTCAGCCTTTCATCAACCTTCAAAGGGTTTGGATTCTTCAAAGCTTGAACACACTTGGTTCAACATAGTCCACTTAAGAAAACCACTTAAGATCCTTTATCAACACAAGTATTCAACACCTTTACAGGAAACAAGTATTCTACATTTCTCTAGGTAACAAGTGTTAAACACCTCTTTAGGAAAACAATTTTAATCTTCCCATAACACTAAGACCTTTCAATAAGTGAGAAACACTCTCACACAGAGAGCAGTAGTGGAAGTGCACAAAGTTATCTTCACACAGTAAAGGATTTACAATACAAGGCTCACTCTCCAAATAATAAGTGTTCTAAACAACAAATATGAAATATTCTCACAGAAATACTATATAAGCTCATAATATAAATTCGCTTTGTAAGCTTTGTTTCATGTGTTGGGTAATCTTTTTCACCTTCAAGGACTTTATATAGACTTCATATTATGACCGTTATAGGTTTCATTCTTGTCTTTGTTCTTATGATCGTTAGACGTTGGATATGGAATTTATTTAATCTAATTGATTCTTCTCTGTCTTGGACTTTAAATGGATTTGATTTGTTTCTTCTTTAGTCCCAAATGGGGACACTAATACTCCAATAATATAATCTGGAGTATCTGATATCATATCCTTCTTCATTACGCATTGTTAATCATCTTCTTCGTGTCAGACATTGAATATGACAACTTCTACTTTCATTTGATTATGCACGTCTTTAAGTGTATGAAATAGTTTGAATTATATTTCCTTTCAGGTATTTGATGTGAACATTAACCATTTAATGTGTGTGATTTATTCTTCATTCGTATATTTGTCGCATTGACTCTTTAGAGTGCAATGAATGCTTAATAAAGAAACTTTAGCTTTGTTGATATTTGTGAAACAGTGTGAAAATAGATCAAAACAATGACTTTGTGGTATCAATGTTCCTTACATATCTACATCTACAAACCTTTATATAGTTTCTCTGTTATGGGAAGATCGTCTATAAACTAGTCTGAATGATATTGTTGTAAAGATACTAGACAATCTATCACTCATCAGACTGAGTGTCTACGAGTTTTGATGATAACAAAATACTATAAGATATGTTTTGATATATAATTAAGTTCACTCATGTAAAAAATCATTAGAAATCATATCAGATACTACGAACGAAGAGACTTCATGAAAAACAAATCATACGATATATGTGGTGAAGATTGAAAAAGACAAGGAATATACACACCAAGACGATTCAATGCATGTGCTAGACTATACAGTGGATGCACATCAGATATTTTTCAAGAAAGAAGGAAGATGATGCTACACAAAGTAACATATGATTACAAAACGCAAATAAACAGTAAGCTAGAAACGTTAAATGCTTAAATGAAAAGTGTTAGACCATAAGATGCACTCAGACGTTAACATGAATAAGCTTATCATCAGATGGAAGTAACAGACGATGATCATGCTGTGAAAGAGTTGTATCATAGGTCCCAACAAGACTGTAGATGATGTTTACAAAAGAACTCAATGGACCATATTGTCAAGCAAAATACTTGTAGACGATGAGAGCACCAGAAAGGCGTCAACGATGATAAATTCATGATGCACGAATTAACAAAAAGCTTTCTAAACTTTAAATTTCCATTTTATATATTGCTGAAATTATTGTTATATATTTTCTATACTTGTTTTCATATTATGAATGCATTGAAAATAATTTAATCAAAAGGAATAACTCAAATCTAGAACATAATGTATTTGTAAAAAGATATAGGGCACAAATGTGTTAATGAAAATACTATGCTTAAATATTTTATAATGAAATATATATATATATATATATATATATATATATATATATATATATTCCTGGAGTGCTCTCAAATTTATCTCATATACAATTGTACATTTATTGATTAATTCAAAGTACATATAAAAAAAGTTTTTGAAAAACAAAACATAAGATTGATAACATGTTTTTCTAAATATATTTATAATGAATATAAAACGAGATTAATCTAAATTGTGCTTAAACATTTTAATTCAAGCTAATATAGAAAGCGTTGATAATGTTTCTGAATTAATATTTGAATATAGAAAGAGTTGATAATATAGAAACAATCTATAATATTGTTTCAGCACTACCCATGCTTTAATATAGAAATTATATTGATTTTTGAGTCTTGCAAAGTTTTTCTAAATGTATTATAGAAACATCAAGACGCACACAGGTCAAATCCAGAGTTTCCACACTTAGCGTCTGACTATGAGAAATCATGAAGTTGATGAGCGAGATTAGTTTAATCAAACATTAAAACGTCATTAAGTCATTGCCTAGGGAAAGGACATGCAACTGATCCAATCTAGAGATTTATCATAAGGCAAAGAAGCATTCGAAGCTTGTATCAGAACTTTCCTAAGTCAATGTCTCATACAATGAAGATTCAGTACAACATTATAAATGAGTTGATTAAGGAAACTATTCAAAGAACGGGTACGTCATGAAGAAGTGATATATATATATATATATGTGTGTACATATATATGTGTATATATACATATGTATATATATATACACACACATTCTCAAGATGAGAATATGATAAAGAAATCTCAAGTTCAAAGACACTTTATTTAGTAGTGGTTTTATCAACCACCCAAATTGAGTATACCGTGCTGACAAAAAGGGTGAAGCAGGCTTTGTGGTTGAAGAGTATGACAAGAGAGCTAATTATTATGCATGATTATGTAACTATTCATTCATTATGATAGTCAATATGTAATACATCTAGTTATTAATCAGATATACCATGGGAGAACCAAACACGTTGATGTTAAACTACACTTTGTGAGAGATGTTGTTGTGTTTGGGATGGTAGATATTATGAAGGTAGTTTCAAATTCCTACATATATCTTTTCAAAGTCTTTGATTAGATCCAGATTCAAACATTATTTGAAACGAATTAATATCTTATTTAAGGATAAAAGAATGTATATTTTTTAATCTTAACTATTTTAGCAATTTTTTGTTATTCTATTTTCTCAACTTTATGTATAAAAAACTCTTTGCATGCATGTTATATACGTTGCATTAGAAAATGTAATCCATATATAGAATTATATAACACAATTACTTTTTTTCATTCTTATTTTTGTATTTTTCTTATTATTGTTGATCCAATTCATGATATATAACTAAAAAGATAAAATCAAACAAACAATAACTCATACTTTATATACGAGTCATTATACATATATCGCTGCCATATAGCAATATGTTAGTAAGAAATTGACTAATGCTTCCTTTGTTTGAAGCCATTAGTTTTATTTTTTCAATTAGGTTGTGTTTTGAGTAGTATCAGATCCCTGCAGAGGATGAACATTGTTTAGTTAGATTAAGAAGTTCTTCTTTCTTTTTGTTAATCTAGAATGTGTTTTTATTAAGGCTTATGATCCTGCCTGTTGACCGGAGCGCTGGAGAATGCCTCGTCAAAGGATCGACGTGCGCACCGCTTATCACCTTCGTTCCTCCCTGGATCTACTTCAAGAACCTGCAAAGAAACGACACGGCGCCGCTGCGGCCGATCGCACTCCGACGCTCAAGTCAGTGACGGTATCACCAAATACTAAGAACTAGAACCGTGCAAATTCTCTCTCACAAACAGCTCTGTCACTCGCAAGCGTAAAATGTATGAACTGAACGTGCGTACCTCAGAAAATCTGTTAAGAACTCTTATATACCTGGTGGTTTTCTCTCTCCTGGCAGTTACAGACTTGGACACGTGGCTCGCATCCAACTGTACACGTGCCATCATCTGGAGGCTCCCTGACTTGGCGCTGCTTCTACTCTCATTTTGGCTAAGTTACCTATGCATGGTACTGCCCAGTGCATAGCTAACTTAGGAGTGCGATCTATACTGGAACTGGCGAGTTAGGGCCTTCATACACCTTCCCTGTGGTCTCGCCGGCCGCCTTCATAATCTGCTTCTCCTTCATCTTCGGCGATGTGCTTGTTCTGGCGATCTCCGATTGCTTGGTCGCCTGGGTTTGCATCTGGCGACTTCATCCTCAACCTGGCGATCGCCTATTCTGGTAAACTGGAAGTCGGAACACGCCAGCTTAGCAACTGGCGACTACGCGTGCCCCCCGACTTCCTTCCCTTCTTGCCAACCTGGCGCCTTGTCAACACGCCTACACTGTAGCAGGATGCCACGTCATCACATCCGACCACCAGGGCGGTACACAAGCCCCCCAGTCTTAAGCGAAGACTTGTCTAGCGAAAAGACTGAAAGAGCCTTCGTTAACACCGGTCTACGTGGCACTGACGCAGAATTCCAAGCGATAGTACTTTCTGCTGCTCTGACGCTCCACCAAACCCTTCGCTCACCGTTCGACACGTGGCTTTCATCAACGGCTATCTTCATCTGCCGTTAGCGCTTCCCAAAACCATTTCGAAAACCCTTAAACCCATTACGTTCCACTGTTCCATCACTTTCTTCGTGCTTGCAAAACGCTCTAACTTCCCTCTGCGAAAACTCTCAACGCTCTTCAACGCTCCAGATCACCATCTTCCTCCATCGTCTTCCTGATCATCGAAAGGTAATTACTTTCCTTCATCTGCTGGGTTTCCTTGCATTTTCACCGATTTGCATCATCCTGTAACTGCCTGGTGCATACGCTGTGGATCGTTTTTCCATTTCTCTTCTGCGTAACTTAGGGCTTTGTCGATCGTCGCAACGAACTCACATTCGTTCGTTGTTTCACCTTCCTTCCATGACTGAGTCAGCCTCTGTAATCCCCTGATCGTTTTTTCTTTCTTCTTCCTTTGCAGTTGCTATCATGACTCGCACAAAGATCACCCCGAACCCCCCTCCTTCAGCACGAAACCCTTCTTCACAAGCGCACGACCCAACCCAAGTTCGTGGCGCTTCCTCTTCGCAGGCTGAGAGGCCTGCATCTTCCCAAACTGCTCTGGCCCAGGTGACTCCACCTAACGCTGGAGGAGCCCCCGTGCCTCTGCCAGACTTCAAAACACTATATCCTTGGGCCACCCCAACCCTTCTGAAGGAGACCTCGTCGGTGAACACTGCGGGAGCAGTTTTGCGGTTGACAAAGGGGGACGAGGCCTATCAATCGTTTCACAAGGAGCACGACGAGAGGATGATGGTGCTGCCTTGCCCCGCCGCTCTGCCAGTGTGCGCTGATGACAAAGTAAGCGCCGACGGGCCCTTTTGCTTTGTTTACACAACTTTCTTCAAGAAGGTCAAGCTCAGGTTTCCCCTCACCCGATTCGAGAGGGAACTTTTAACCGAGCTCAATATTGCTGCCGCCCAGCTTCACCCTAACAGCTGGGCGTTTGTTCGAGCCTTTCAAATAACATGTGACCACCTGGGGCTGCCCGCGTCGGTGGACGTGTTTTTCTTCCTTTTTGAGGCCAAGCACCCAGGAGACCGCCTGTGGGTCAGCCTGAATGCAATTGCTGGGAGATCCATTTTTACCATCTTCCAGCAATCGTACAAAGATTGGAAGGGGAAGTTCATCCAGGTACGCGCAAACGATAAAGACACTTCCCTTCTCGATGGCTTCCCCTTGTACTGGGTGGACAAGGGGAAAAAGGAGTCCAAGAGCTACTTCAGGAGGCCCAGAAGTCCTGATAGCATGGGAGCTTTGGACCGAGACCTCTGTCTATTCTGGAAGAGGGTGGCAGATGCCAACATAACATTCCTGACCCCCACCCTGATCTCCTTCGAGTTCTTTGAGGACCAGTTGGAATTCCAAATAGGTTAGGACGCTACACTCTTGTTTTGATATTGCTTCTGATACTGCTTCTGGGCGTCTTGTGCGATACGCACAAGACTTTGGTTTTACTTTTTCTGCATATACCTGTTTTGTTGTTTCATTACCTCATGCACTTATCTTTTTCTTCTCTGAGCTAACTCATGCACTTTCGTTTCATGCAGACACCATGTTGGGTAAGAACATGCTCGCCGACTTAAAGGCGCTCGCCCGAAACCACGGGTTGGCGACCGGTTCCCAGACGGTTCCCAACTCGGCGGTCGAGAAGGCCATCGTTCATGGGCGATCACCACCCAAGGAACCCACCCAGCGCAAGAAACTGGTCCTTAAGAGGCCAAAACGGAAAGCCCCCCAAATCGTCCAAGAGGAGGAAGAAGAGGACGACGAGGTCACAGAGGATGGCCTTGTCACGAAAAGGAAGAGGGTGGCACCATCTTCTCCACCTGCTCCACCCCCTCTTCCAACCTCATCACCACCATCAACGCCCGCTCCTCCTCCCTCATCGCCAACACCACAAGCCCCTTCATCACCAGTCCAAGCAACTCCACTGGCCACTGCGCCACCAGCAGCTGAGGCTCAAGAGCCAAATTTTCTGGAGGACCCCCCAAGTGCCTCTACGCCTCATATCTCAGCTGGAGGGGGCCCCCCTTCAAACGCTTCAGCTGCAGAGAACGTTCCAATCGGGGATGAGGTTGCTCACACCTCTCCAATTCTAATTACCGAATCCCCGGTTGCGTCGCCACGCCAGGAAGCAAACACTGAAAATCCTGCTAAGGAAGGTGGCGGCGAGAACCCTCAACAAGCCCCCCTGGCGCCTCTCCAAGCATCAAACCTTTCCCTTGAAGTCACAAGGATGTGGGAACCTCTGACTGCCAAACTCAAAACCATAGCAGAGGATATCCCATCGATTATAACGAGGGCTGTGGAGAGCTCCACCAGGCGGCTCCAAGACGATCTCTACAACCTCAAGACCGAAAATAGCACTATGAAGGTTGAGGTGGAGAAGGTGTCATTCAGCCTGACGCTCGCGGAAATGGAACACTCCCGAGTGGAGGATGCCCTGAGTACCGAGCTTAGGCTGGCGCGCAAGGAAGCTGCTGACCTTCGCCGCAAAATTCATGATCTTGCCCAAGAGAAAGTCGAGCTAGAAAGCAAGATCGTGCCTCTCCGCACCAAGGCGAGCGACCTGGAGGCTCGCATTCAAGCTGATGCCGCCAAGTTGCAAAAACTGGAGCAGAGGTCGGTCGAGCGAGAAGCTACTTGGGCAAGTAGAGAAAGCGAGGGACGACGCCATGGCTGATCTCACCGAGGCCAACAAGGAAAAAGGGAAGATGGCTGCCGAGTTGACCCAAGCTCAAATAGAATCCAAGAAGGTTGCTGACGACCTTCTCCATGCTCAAGAGACCAACGAACAACTCCGAAAACAGGTCGAAGAGCTGGAGCAGCAGAACAAGGAGCTCAAGAAACAGGTTGAAGAACTTCAAGGGCAATTTGAAGAACTTAAACTAAACTCCGCTCAGATTCTGGCTGCTGGATTTGAAGCCGCTCGGGAACAATTCGCATGCCTATTCCCTGATCTCGACCTCAGCATGGTGTCGTTAAACAACGAAGTAGTAGATGGAAAGGTCGTTCCCGCCGAAGGCTCAACCAACTCCACCCCATCTGCTACTTTATAATTTCCCTCGTATTACTCTGTAAAAACTCTTGCATATGTGTTTTGAACAGATACTTATTTTAATCACAAAACTTGGATATTTTCTCCCCTGACTCCTTTTAAACGCTTTAGCCTTCTTTGCATGTTTAACTTCGTCGGATTTAACTTAGTGATTTTGCAAACGCGACTTTTGACGTAACCGCCTCGAGCCAATTCAAACTTAAGCAAGAATCACTTTAAACAACTTGTATTCTTAAGGCAACTAACCTTATCGCAAGAATACCCTTCGAGCAACGAACTGTAACTTAATCATTGACTCGAACAACGTCCCATTCGACCTGCTTTATCAAACAAGTCTTTCAACCTTCTCGCCGTCATTTGAACTTTTCCCGATCGCCAAGACCCCTCGATAACATCAGCCTTTTCTAGCCTCATGCTTTGGCAATCGTTTCTTTATCTGGGGTAGAAGCGCCCTTTGGAATCTTCCTTTGCCCTCCTGAACTTCAGAGCAGAAGACCGACTGGCTAGGCGTTCTCTTCGAACCTACCTTAGCCACCTTTCAAGCTTCTTCCACCCTCTTCGCCATACCTGAACTCGTTCGAGACGAGAAGGATTTTATCTTGCCTATGCTCGCACGTAAGCGAGAAGGTCTTTTAACTCGCCTGAACTCGCTCATCGGCGAGAAGGACTTTTACTCGCCTGAACTCGCTCATCGACGAGAAGGACTTTTACTCGCCTGAACTCGCTCATCGACGAGAAGGACTTTAAATGGCCTTAACTCGCTCGACGGCGAGAAGGACTTTGTCTGGTGCCTCAACTTGCTCAGGGTGTACATCTCCTCCCCCTGGATGCACTGAGGACCTTTTCTTTCTCTCGCCTGCACTCGCTCGACGGCGAGGAGGTCTTTAACTGGCCTTAGCTCGCTCAACGGCGATAAGGACTTTATCTGGTGCCTCAACTTGCCCAGGGTGTACATCTCCTCCCCCCTGGATGCACTGAGGACCTTTCCTTTTTCCTCGCCTGCGCTCGCTCGACGGCGAGGAGGTCTTTTAACTTGCCTCTACATTGCCCCAGGAGTTACATCTTCTCGCTCCCAGAAACATGGAGGACTTTTACTCTTTCTCGCCTGCACTCGCTCGACGGCGAGGAGGTCTTCATCTTGCCTCGAAACGCGCGAGGGCGTTGAGGTCTTTCATCTGGTGCCTCCGATCGCCGAAAGACGATGAGGACTTTAAAACTTAACTGGTGCCTCCAATCGCCGAAAAACGATGAGGACTTAAAACCTTTTTAGAAAGCACGTGATATATCTTTTCTTGCCTTAAATCATGTACAAATGACAAGGTCTTTCGCCAAAACTTTTGAAAATATCACACATGCAATCTGAAAACACCTTATACTTCGAAAACTCTTCTTTTATTGGGTGGCCTCATTAAAAACCCTCCTTAGGGAAAAAAGAGTGCCCCCTTGAAACTGTTTTAACAGAGACATTGTAATATAACATTTGTGTTTGTCTTTACTTACAAAGCTCTCAACTATAGTACAACTTCAGGTGTGTGGCGTTCCAGGTACGAGGGATCGCTCCTCCTTCCAGCGTCTCTAAGCGGTAGGCCCCGTTCCCGAGCGCCTCGGTTATTCTGAACGGTCCAGTCCACTTGGGTGATAGTTTATTCTCCATCTCGTACTGGTGGGCCTTCCTCATCACCAGATCGCCTTCTCTAAACTGCCTTGGCATCACCTTAGAGTTGTACCTTCGCTCGATCCTCCTCTTCACCGCCTCAGCCTTGAGCCTCGCCTCCTCCCTGACCTCATCCAGCAGATCCAGGTTCAGCCTTCTTTCTTCATTCGAGTCTTCCTCTACGAAGTTCTGGAATCTCGGCGAGCTCTCCTGGATCTCCACCGGAATCATGGCGTCACACCCATAGACCAAGCTAAACGGGGTCTCATGGGTTCCTGACTGCTCGGTGGTGTGGTACGCCCAGACTATACGGGGCACCTCCTCAGCCCAACTTCCCTTGGCTTTCTCAAGCCTTCTCTTCAAACCTCTCAACAACACCCGATTAGCTGATTCCACCTGGCCATTCGTCTGAGGGTGCTCGACGGATGCAAACACTTGTTGAATTCCAACCCCTTCACAAAGCTTCTTCAA
Organism: Phaseolus vulgaris; assembly: GCF_000499845.2. Lineage (NCBI taxonomy): Eukaryota > Viridiplantae > Streptophyta > Magnoliopsida > Fabales > Fabaceae > Phaseolus > Phaseolus vulgaris. The sequence continues at coordinate 19,795,834 of NC_023759.2, forward strand.
CAGGTGGCTTGCAAACTGAGTCCCATTATCTGATACCAGGCGCTTAGGCACTCCAAACCGGCACACAATGTTTTTCCATACAAAGCCTTCGATCTTGTGTGCGGTGATCTGGGCCACTGGTTCTGCTTCAATCCACTTGGTGAAATACTCAATCGCCACCACCAAGTACTTCATTTGCCTGATCGCCAGCGGGAAAGGTCCCAGGATGTCGATTCCCCAAGTATGAAACGGCCAAGGGCTATAGATCGACTTCAACTCCTCGGGAGGTGCCTTGTGCCAATCGGCGTGCTGTTGGCATTGTTTGCAGCACTGGGCATACTTCTTGCAATCTTCTCTCATGGATGGCCAATAGTAGCCTGGACGGAGAGTCCTCGCGGCCAGAGCTCGACCCCCGACGTGACTTCCACATATTCCTTCGTGGAGCTCTGCCATAATTCTCGTGCACTTCTCGCCGTGTATACATTCCAGGAGTGGGTGAGTGAACCCAAACCTGTACAGATCGCCATCAATCAATGTATACTTGCTGAAATTTTTCTTTACCTTCCTAGCTTCTGTTGGATCCAGCGGGAGGAGGCCATCTGCCAAACACCGCTTGTATTGCGTTATCCAAGTGTCTGGCTCATGGGTGGCGCAGACCTGCATCACGTCCACCTTCCCTCCTCGGCATGCTCTAATTCTCGGCGATCTAAGAGTTTCTTGCGTCAAGGACTTATTGCTTCTCGCTGCTCTCTCCGTCGACTTGCTTATCTGAAGGACCAGGTGATCTGCTACAAATGCCCTCGGCGTCTTCAGAGTTTCTTGAATCACCGTCCTCTGCCTACCCCCCTTGCCTGAGCTGGCGAGCTTAGCAAGCAAGTCAGCTCGGGCATTCTGCTCTCGGGGCACATGTACTACTTCAAAAGAGGCAAAGGAACTCTTCAATTCCTGCACATACGCCAAGTAAGCCGCCATTTGTGGATCTTTAGCCTGGAACTCGCCTGTTACTTGCCCTGTGACTAGCAGCGAGTCACTCTTAGCCATTAACACCCTGGCTCCCATCTCTTTGGCCAGCAAAATCCCGGCGATCAGCGCCTCATACTCTGCTTGATTGTTGCTGGCTTTGAAGGCAAATCTCAACGATTGTTCGATCAGCACGCCGTTGGGTCCTTCCAATATGACTCCAGCACCGCTACCCTGCTGGTTCGACGATCCATCCACCGAGAGTACCCAACGGAAATCATCTCCTTCAACCCGCGTCGCCTCTGATGAGAGCTCGACCACAAAATCTGCAAAGATTTGCCCCTTGATCGGGCCTCGAGGCTCATATTTAATGTCAAATTCTGACAACTCCACTGCCCACTTCACCATTCTTCCCGCAACGTCAGGTTTCTTCAAGACCTTCTGGATGGGCAGGTCAGTCATCACCAGTATTGTGAAGCTGTGGAAGTAGTGGCGCAACCTCCTCGCCGAAAACACCACAGCCAGCGCAGCTTTCTCCAAGGCCTGATATCTCGTTTCTGGGCCCTGCAACACCTTGCTCACAAAATAAATAGGCTTCTGAGCCTGATCTTGATCCTGGGCGAGCACCGCACTCACCGCCCTCTCAGTCACAGCGAAGTACAACCTGAGAGGGATTCCCGCCAGCGGTTTGCACAGAACCGGCGGGCTCGCCAGATACTCCTTCAGCTTGACGAAAGCTTCCTCACACTCTTTCGTCCAAGCGAACTTGTTATTGCGCCGCAGGCACTGAAAATAGGGATGCCCCTTTTCTCCGCTAGCTGACACGAAGCGAGATAGGGCTGCCATCCGACCTGTCAGCTGCTGGACTTCTTTCACTGTAGCCGGGCTTCTCATCGCCAAGATGGCAGCACACTTGTCTGGGTTAGCTTCTATTCCCCTTTCAGTCAAGAGAAAACCCAAAAACTTTCCAGCCTCCACGCCGAAAATGCATTTCTCCGGGTTGAGCTTTAACTTGAACTTGGCGATCGTCATGAACAATTCTTCCAAGTCTGCAACGTGCTTGCTTTTCTCCTGCGAGGTCACGACCATGTCATCGACGTAAGCTTGCACGTTCCTTCCCAGCATCGGTGCAAGTACTCGATCCATCAACCTCTGGTACGTGGCCCCCGCGTTCTTCAGCCCAAACGGCATCACCTTATAGCAGTAGCACGACCTCTCCGTCATGAAGGCTGTTTTTTCTTCATCCATGGGATGCATCTTGATCTGATTATAGCCCGAGAAGGCATCCAGGAAACTCAGCAGCTTGCACCCTGCAGCACTATCAACCAGGGCATCAATGCTTGGCAAAGGATACGAATCCTTTGGGCAAGCTTTATTCAGATCGGTGAAATCGACGCACATGCGCCATTTCCCGTTGCTCTTCTTCACCAGTACGACATTTGCCAACCATTCAGGGTACTGGACTTCCCTGACGTGGCCTGCAGCGAGGAGTTTCTGTGTTTCGTCCGTGATCGCCTGCCTCCTCTCCTCGTTGAATTTCCTTCTCCTTTGTCGCACCGGTCTCACCATGTTGTCCATCGCCAGATGATGGCACAGAAAGTCGGGATCAATCCCGGGCATGTCCGAGGCGGACCATGCAAACGCGTCTAGATGCCGCTCAATCACCTTGGCGATCTGGTCCTGGAGATCGACCTCCAGAGATCTTCCGAACTTGAAAACTTTCCCTCCGATCTTTTATTTTTCAGGCTATTCTCATAGCACCTTTTCGCTTCTTTCTGATCAGACTTTATCGTGATCACCACCCCTTCCATTGACGGCAACTTCACCTTCATGTGCCGAGTCGACGGAATGGCACCTATCCTGTTAAGAGTGGGCCTTCCCAACAGGATGTTATACGCTGAGGGGGCGTTTACGATGAGGTACTTGATTTTCTCCGTCCTCGACCCAGCCTCATCTGTAAACGTGGTTCTCAGCTCAATGTACCCCCTGACCTCCACCTGGTCACCAGCGAACCCATACAAGCACCCTCCATAGGGCCTTAGCTGGTCAAGGGGCAATTCCAGCTGCGTGAAAGTCGGCCAGAACATCACGTCTGCCGAGCTTCCTTGGTCCACCAGAACTTTGTGGACCCTCCTTCCCGCCGTGATCAACGAAATAACTATGGGATCGTTGTCATGAGGCACAACGTCCCGAAGATCCTGCTTTGTGAACGTGATGTCCACTTCCGGCGAGTGATCTTCAAACATGTCCACTGCCATCACCGATCGCGCGTACTTTTTCCTCTGCGATGCGGTGCATCCACCACCTGAGAAACCCCCTGCAATGGTGTGGATCTCCCCGTGGATTGGCATCTCGTGTTGCTGGGCTTCTCCACCTGCTGGCTGGGAACTCGATGCTCCCCCCGTCCTCTTGTCCAGCAGATAGTCATTTAGGAACCCGCTCTTAACCAGATCGTCGAGCTGGTACCCTAAAGACAAACACGAGTCCAGGTTGTGGCCAAAACACTGGTGGAACTCGCACCAGGCGTCCGGCTTTGACCCCAGCACCTTGTCTCCCACCTTCTCGGGCGCCTTCAACCTAGCAGATATGTTGGGGATAGCGATCAGGTCCGCTAGTCCCATGACAAATTTGTGCTTAGGCGGGCGATTGTATTCCCGGCGTGCTGGTTGTTGGCGTGCTGGCTGTTGGCGCGCTTGGCTTCTTCCCTTATTTCTCCTATCGTAAGGATAGCGAGTCCTTTGGTCTTTTTTGGCCGCCGCCGCCGTTTTCAGCACCCTCTGCGGTTGGATCCTGGTCTGGGCGCGTGGCCTGGCAGGAGCCACACTGCCTCTCTTCTCGGCGACTTCACTCTCGTCGACGATGTGGGCCACCGCAAGTCGCCTGACTTCAGCAAACGTCGCTGGATGAGCCCTGATCAAGGCCTCGCAGAATGGCCCTGGCTGCACGCCCTTCTTGAAGGCATAGACCAGCATTTCTTCATCTTTGGCCGGCGATCTGACCATTTGCGCTCCGAAGTGATTGAGGTAGTCTCTGAGGGACTCCCCGTGGTACTGCCTTATATCAAACAGATCATAGGACACCCTGGGCGGTGCCTTATTCACAATGTACTGCTCAACAAAGATTTTCGAGAACTGTTGAAAATTTGTTATGTGGCCGTTAGGCAGGCTCACAAACCACTCCATCGCCGTTCCCTGGAGCGTGCTCACGAACATCTTACAGTAGACGGCGTCTGACCCTCCCGACAGCATCATCTGTGTGTGGAACGTGGTCAGATGAGCCTCTGGATCCTCCACGCCGGTAAAAACAGCCTTAACCGGAACCACGCTCGTGGGAATAGGCGTGTCGGTAATCGCCTGAACAAAAGGCATTGGGAACACACGAGGTGGCGTCGACGGTGCCACCTCTTCAGCGGAAGAACGCCCCTGCTGCTCCTGAAGAGCTCGACGCAGCTCCTCAGTTACCTTGCTGAGCTCCTCGTTCCTGGCGCGAGAGGCGACCAGGTCCTCATGTATCCTTGCCTGCTCTACGCGCGAGGCTTCCACGGTTGCCTGCAACGAGCGCATCATTTCTGCCATCTGCGCCATGGTCATGGCGGCGTCGCCTTCAGCAACGACAGGAGCCACAGGACTGGAACGATTGCTTCTCATCTTTCTCATTAACTTCAGCAAACCACAGGAATACAGCAAACAACACTTCAACCACGATCGAAACAGCGATCAATCGGAGAAAACTCAAGAAACTGCGCAAGAACTCAAGACACCGCAAACCTTCGCAGAAAACCACAAAAGAACTCGAACTTCCACCAGACAGATTGCGCGCAAGCAACAAAAGACCTCACTCCACCGATTGAAAGCCAAACAAACGGTACAAAACACAAACTCACCGAACGAAACTCAAAGAAACTGCAAACGACGGTTGCACCAGCACACAACCGCGCAGAAAACCTCGAAAACTTCCACGAACTCACGCTGTGGATGGGAGCACGTTTTACACGGCCCCACGGTGGGCGCCTGATGATCCTGCCTGTTGACCGGAGCGCTGGAGAATGCCTCGTCAAAGGATCGACGTGCGCACCGCTTATCACCTTCGTTCCTCCCTGGATCTACTTCAAGAACCTGCAAAGAAACGACACGGCGCCGCTGCGGCCGATCGCACTCCGACGCTCAAGTCAGTGACGGTATCACCAAATACTAAGAACTAGAACCGTGCAAATTCTCTCTCACAAACAGCTCTGTCACTCGCAAGCGTAAAATGTATGAACTGAACGTGCGTACCTCAGAAAATCTGTTAAGAACTCTTATATACCTGGTGGTTTTCTCTCTCCTGGCAGTTACAGACTTGGACACGTGGCTCGCATCCAACTGTACACGTGCCATCATCTGGAGGCTCCCTGACTTGGCGCTGCTTCTACTCTCATTTTGGCTAAGTTACCTATGCATGGTACTGCCCAGTGCATAGCTAACTTAGGAGTGCGATCTATACTGGAACTGGCGAGTTAGGGCCTTCATACACCTTCCCTGTGGTCTCGCCGGCCGCCTTCATAATCTGCTTCTCCTTCATCTTCGGCGATGTGCTTGTTCTGGCGATCTCCGATTGCTTGGTCGCCTGGGTTTGCATCTGGCGACTTCATCCTCAACCTGGCGATCGCCTATTCTGGTAAACTGGAAGTCGGAACACGCCAGCTTAGCAACTGGCGACTACGCGTGCCCCCCGACTTCCTTCCCTTCTTGCCAACCTGGCGCCTTGTCAACACGCCTACACTGTAGCAGGATGCCACGTCATCACATCCGACCACCAGGGCGGTACAGCTTAAATTAATTTTCACGGACTTCTCAGGTTGAGATTTCCCTTTTAATTAATAATTGAGTACATCTTAGCCTTATCGGGTTAGGAGACTAGTCCACTATAGTCATATAGATTGGTCAAAATTCTAGAATTCCAAAATACATGACTATCTGAACCTGACAAGCACATATTTAAGCTTTTGGATTCTTTTGGATAAAATAATTTTGAGTATTTTTAAGAGAAAAATAAACTTTCTTAACAAATTCAAATTAGTTTATGTACAATGATGAAAACTGTTATAGAGAAATTAATATGTTTTTTAATATGTTCATTAGTTTGAAACTTGAGCCTTGTTCATCCTCCAAGTCTTCGTACTATCAAACTAGGTAATCCCAAACCATCAAAATCCAACTATACTCTTATCTTATGAAACCCTTACTACAACTTGAATTAAGAGGATCACACAATAATAGGAGAATTTGATCTACAATTTCAAGTAAAATATAGTCCATAATGCAAAACAACTCCATCATTCCCCAAATAGTAATGTTCGAATGATTTTTTTTATTATTAATATAAAAAATAATAAATGAAAATATTTAAAAAATACTTCAACCACTCTGTATAAAAATATGTAGTTTATCAAAAGATTTGATCATATATATTACTTATATCTTTATATGGATCCACATAATTCAATTAAAGTACATTAACTCAAAAAACTAACCAATTCCAAAAAAATCTATCATAAACAAGACATAAACACCAACCAAAACTATACAATAAAATGTGCATCCACTAAAAGAAATAAAGACACTTTAATAGATGTATTTGGAATTCCTCAACCACAAACTTTGACATTAATTAACTCTTTATGAATAGATTTATTGTTATCCATAAAAGTCTATTGTATCTTAATACATCCATATACAGAAATGTTGGCTACATGAAACTCTTTATTTTTATTAAAATGAATTATGATATGTACACCATTTAAATCAAAAGTGGAAGAGAATAAGAGGATTTGAAGGTGATTTCGACATGGCAAAATAAATTGTCTTTTAGGTCAAAGAAGCAATAGACTGTTGAAGGGGACATTGATGACAAATTTGAGTTAATTATAATGGGCACCCTCGAGTTGAGAGATGGAAAAGAATAAATGACAGTTCCGTAGGGATTTGGACATGGTATTGATGTTGTTCATTATTTTAGGTTTGTGTCTCATGATGACCACTTTTGTCGTCTTCATTGGCTTGTAGTTGTGCGTGTCCAAAGGCATCTCTGTAATTGTCCCACACCCGCAAAATAAGATACTCCCAGTCAATGACTTCTCTTAAAATATTAGCTTCAACATTTTTCTTTTCATTATATTCAAGGTGTAGACATGGAAAATTAAACTTTCATCATTGTTCTCATTCTTCCTATTATACATAAACAATATTACTTTATTGAATTCAATTATTAAACTAAAGTATGGTACACCGTTTAATATTTTTTAGAAAAAATATTTTATGGAGCATTATATATGCTTTAAAATTCTATTCTTAATCTCTTCTAAATTATGTATTCAACAACTTCTCATTTTTCAACTTTCTATTATTAGTCGCTTAATTATTAATAGATAACAAAATCTCCCTTTCAAGGCTGAAATTAAGAGGATGGAAAGATGAGGAATGAAATTAATGAGATCGATATTAAGATTGTAAAAGAAATCAAATAATCATGTTTACAAATTTTCAAGATTAAGTATTTTTTAAATAAATTTTAAAAAATATTTACTAAATTCTAACAAACTCTCTAGTAAGGTTGAATTGATTAGAAGTAGGAATAAAGGGAATAAACATAAATAATGAAATAAATAATTCAGATGTACTAAGTGAAAAAAAAATAATATTACTTATTAAAATAACGAGTTACTTAAAAATATTGTTTTAATTTTATAAAATAAATAAAGATATTTTCTTTTTATTTAATATAGACCACATGTTTCTCTCATATTATATAATCATATTCGGAACATAAGAATATTATATATCATAAATAGTATAAACTGTTTCTATAAAGATATGTTTCTATAAAGATAGAAGAATTGAATTGAATTTTTTATTAAATTTTAATTATCTCAGGAAACGAGCTTTTAGTTTATCTTTGATGAATGATGGAGGTCCACTTGCATAAGACTCTCTAATGCTTAAGTCAGTAAAAGTATAAAGATGATGATAAATTCTTAACAAAGAGTTAAGGGTAAGAGTATAGAATAGAGTTTAATGTGTCCTCTTACTAAAAGAGTCATCACCTATTTATAGGTCTTGTTGGACTCAGACCATTAATAGTAACTATAACCACTAGTAACTATTAACCGATTTATGGTCTGATTTACACTTAAAAAAAATTGATTTACCTACGGACCAAATTTATGTTTCTTAAATATAATATTAAACAAGTAGTTATTGTTTGAATGTACCCGGTCATAATTTGGGGTATGTACATAAGTACCCCAATCTCAAAATCCGAGAAGATGTACTGGTGGATCAATTTGAAGGATGAACGAGTTCAGCTTGGACCCATTTGGATTTAGTTTTTAGCTATGCTTGGGATTGAACATGCTTCGTTCTTGATTGAACTTGAATTATTTTGCTTTGCTCTTGGTTGAACGTGTTGTCATGCTCTTGGTTGACGTTTCTAGTTCTTGATTAAACTTGCATTATTTTGCTTTGCTCTTAGTTGAGCGTGTTGTCATGCTCTTGGTTGGAATTTCTAGTTCTTTGTTGAACTTGTATTATTTTTGTTTTGCTCTTGGTTGAGCGAGTTGTTATGCTCTTGGTTGATCGTTTCTAGTTCTTGATTGAAGTTGTATATTTTTGTTGTGCTCTTGGTTGAGCGCTTCTATTTTTTGATTGAACTTGTATTATTTTTGTTGTGCTCTTGGTTAAGAAATTTTAGTTTTTGATTGAACTTGATGAGATTGTACCGAGAAAAAAGGGACCTTATTTTGCCAAGTTTGCCTCGTTAAAACCTTCCTCGGTAAAACTCTCCTTAAGGAAAAAAACCCGAGCAAAGGAAAAAGAATACAAGTTCTCGGTTTTCAACTATAGTACGTCTTTAAATGGGTTATGTTCTAAGTTCTTGAATCAACTTGCCACTTAGTTCCTGGAGTTTATATGCTCTGTTTTGTATGGTGCCAAATGTTCCAACCGAAAATGAACTCAGAGATATGGTTCTGACCTCAAGTCCAAGAGATAGCATCGCTAGGGTCAATCGTCGCATCTGAGGCATTGTCTACTTTGGAGGTCGGTGCTCCGTCATGGTTTTGTCCTAGGTTAGAGGCGGAAGGAGTATATAAAATGTTTTTGGCCTCAACTCCTAAGCGATGTGGGACTATATTGGCTATACCGAAACAAGCCCCCCATTTGAGGTCTAAGGTGAATGGATTCCCCCTCCTTAGCTAAAGGACTTGGGACACATTTTCATTCCCACAGACGGTGCCACTATTCCAAGTTCAAGTATGAGAGATAGCATCGCTAGGGTCAATCACCGCATTTAAAGTATTGTCCACTTCGGAGGTCGATGCTCCGTTACGGTTTTATCCTTAAAAGGCGCCTCAGTGGGTTGGAAGAGAAAGAAGTATATAAATTATCTTTGGCCTCAACTCGTGAACAATATTGGATTATATTAACGTACCGGAACAACCTATATATACTTTTAAGAAATTTTATTGATTGTGCTAATATATAACCTTTCCTTGCCAAATCAAAGTAACTGATTTTATTATATATACCAGACAACATTATTCCAAAAGAATAATTGAAAAACAAAAACATATTCCTCAACACAAATATAAACATAAAAAAGTACAAGATCATACCTTTGGATATGATGGTCTTCATTCTTAGAAATACATTAAGGTCGATAAAGTGAGTAATATAATAATATTGAATAATGAAAGTGTGCTACCAGATTGTCGAGAAGGCCGAATAGTCTAGAAGGACAAATAGTCGAGAAGACCGAATAACTCCCCTAATTTGAGTGCAACCCATAAATCTATAATTAACTGTAATTAAGTCATACTTAATAATAAACCATAGTTGGGCCCTCTTTTGAACACACATGCAAGCCCACAACAGCTGAGGCCCGTCCGAAAAGTATAAATATTAAAGGGGACCTCAACACCAAAGGTAAATTTTTACTCACAACTCACTTGCATATTGTACTTAAACTGACTTGATAGTCGGAGTGCCTTCGCAAGTACCCCCCGACCCCACTCATTTGGCTTAGAGAGAGGAAGAACCAACCGGAGATCATCACACCTAGAAGCCTAGAAGATTGGAAGATGAAGACAGAAAAAGTCACTCTAATAGGATCCTGACCTTGTAAGAACATTTTGGCGCCTATTGTGGGGTCGGGAAGAAACCCTTTGGAGTGTCCACATGGTAACAACGAGGAACATGACAACCAATGACAAAAATACACAAGTAGGAGAGACTAGCCAACCTGACCCAATGACATTGATTTTGCAAATGAGGAAGGATATGAAGATGCTGAAGAAGAAAAACGAAGAGGAAATCCAAGGAAGGAAGAGGAAGAGTGAGCAAGAGATAGAGGCATTGAGGAGGCAAAATGCTTGGATGAAGCAAAAACTTAATGGGGAACCAACAACCCTAGAGACTATAAAGGGGGAACTTCCTCCAACTAAACACATCGATACGGCAAAAGGTCGGGAATTCTTATCAGGAGAATACTCGGTTGGCATCAACAAACACTTTGGGCACGACACCCCGGCGGAGTCCTTTTTTGGAAGCTATCATAGAGGTGCCTCTGTCGAGTACCTGGAGCAATCCCACACTTGACAAGTATGATGGAACTACCAATCTGGATGAACATGTGAATGCATATCTAACACAAGTCAGTTTGTAGACTACAGAAGATGCGTTGTTATGTCGAGTATTCCCCACCTCTCTTAAGGGGGGGGGGGGGGGGGGGCAGCTTTAAGTTGGTTTACCCGCTTGCCTGCACGCTCCATTGAGTGTTTTGACTCATTGGCAGCAAGGCTTGGGGCTCAATTCACTACAAGTCGTCCACACCACCTCTCATCTATCGCATTGGTAAACATTCGGCAAGAGAAGACGGAGTCCTTTCAAACTTTCATGGATAGATTTGGTAAAGTGACGTTGAACATAAGCAACCTGAGTCCTGAGGTAGCCATGCATCACATCGTGACTGCACTCAAGCCAGGTCCCTTCTCCGATAGCCTATACATGCAGTCGGCTGTAAGTTTGGACTAGTTGTGGCATAGGGCCACCAAATTCATGCAGTTGGAAGAATTGAAGGAATTACGTGCCAAAGCTCGGGCATCGGAAGAATCTGAGAAGACGGTTGACAAGGGAAGACCTATGCCATCTGGAAGGCCGAGAGACTTTCCTAAGTCCCCACGCTTCACTCGCTATACTCCCCTGACTGCCCATAGGTTGAGAATCTTGGAGGAAGCTCTTGACGTCGACCTCATGACAACACCAAAGAGAACGACCACTCCATCGAAGCACTACCGCTATCAACATAAGTTTGGCCATACAAGGGAAGATTATTGAGCCTTAAAGGACAAAATCGAAGAGTTGATACAAGTTGGCCATCTCCGTCATTTTGTTCAAAGCAGTCAAGAGGACAAAAGGCCGAGAGCCGACGAGGGGAGACCGCGAGACTGTCGTAATGAGGAGGCAGAAGGGATAGCCGAGAACAAAGAGAGGGATGGAATCGTAGAGATGTCACACCTGTACAGGGTGTGATAAACACCATCGCAAGTGGCTTTGCTGGAGAAGGGATGACTTCTTCATCTCGGAAGATACATATCCGAGGTATCAGCTCGGTAGACTCCATTCACAGGAGAGAAGAAGAAGTATGCCACTTATCCTCTTCACGGATGCTGACTTCAAAACTATAGATCTGAGGCATGATGATCCAATGGTGGTGGCCAATTTTGTTGTCATGAAAACATAGATAGATCAAGGAAGCTCTGTTGACATTCTTTATTGGAAGACATTTAAGAAATTGGGTTAGTCCTAAGATGTCGTGGAGGCATTTGACGAGCAAATAGTCGGATTCGCATGGGAGAGAGTTGACACTCGAGGGTACATTGATCTTGACACTAAACTTGGCGAGGGTAATGAATGTTGTAAAACAATTAGGATCAGATTCCTGTTGGTGGACGCAGAAACATCTTGCAACATCCTTATTGGAAGACCATCCCTCAACAAGCTAGGAGCTATAGTCTCGACTCCTCACCTTGCCATGAAGTTCCCTACAGACAACGGAAGTCGGGGTCGAGAAGTCGTGAACCTTCATTCAGACCAGAGGACTACGAGAGAATGTTACGCTGCAAGTCTGAAAATTCCCCGCCAACACCAAGCTGAAGGCCTGAAGTTCATCAGGTGACTGTCATGAACGACCTGGACCCTAGGTCGAATGATGAACCTCGTGTAGAGCCGAGAGAAAAGATAGTCTCGTGGAAGATGGGTCAACCAGGACAAGATTCTCGTCTTGGTTCAACCTTGAAGGATATGATCACCGCCATATTGGCTAGGAATGTTAATTTCTTTGCTTGGACGACAGTCGACATGTCGGGCATTGATCCTAGAATTATCTCTCACAAATTATCAATCTGCAAAGAGGTGAAGCCGATAACCCAAAACAAGAGGAGAATGGGATAAGAGAACCAGTTGATTGCGGAGCAAGAAGTACACAAGCTCCTAGATGTCGAGTTTATCCGAGAGATACATTACACCACTTGGTTGGCGAATATAGTTTTAGTCCAGAAGAACAATGGGAAGTGACAAATGTGTACCAACTACACTGATCTTAATAAGGCCTGCACTAAAGATGCGTACCCACTTCCTAGTATTGACTTACTAGTGAATGGAGTTGCCAGTCACAAAGTATTAAGTTTTCTCGATCCATATTCTGGGTACAATCAAATACCCATGAATTCACAGACGGGGACAAGACAACTTTCCTGACCGAAAGGGTTAACTTTTTTTATGAGGTCATGCCATTCAATTTGAAGAATGGGGGTGCCACATATCAAAGGTTGATGTACCAGATGTTCCGGGAAAAAATTGGGAAGACGGTGGAAGTGTACGTCAATGATATGATTGTCAAATCCGACAGCGTCGAACAACATGCAGCCGACCTGGCCGAGATCTTCGAATAACTTAGGCAGTGTGACATGCGATTGAATCCTAAAAAATGCGTATTCAGAGTAAAGGGTGGCAAGTTCTTAGGCTTCATGTTGACAAGCCGAGAAATCAAGGTCAACCCAGACAAATGCCAAGGCTTAGAAACCATGAGAAGTCTGAATAACCTGAAGGAGGTTCACACGGCTTTTAGGGAGGTTGACATCGTTATCTAGGTTTATGCCAAGGTTAGCAGATAAAGTAAAGCCAATCCTGAAGCTTACGAAGAAAGCTGAAAAGTTTTCATGGAACGAAACATTCGAGGAAGTGTTCAAAACTGTTAAGAAAACGTTATCCCAACCACCCGTATTGAGCAAACCAATCTAAGGACTTCCCTTACTGGTCTACCTTGTCGTGTCGTCAGAAGCCATGAGTGTCGCAATTGTTTAAGGCACAGCCGAACAGAAGCCGATTTATTTTGTAAGCTGAGTATTACAAGACGCCGAGACCAAGTATCAAATGATTGAGAAGATAGCTTTGGCTCATGTTCACGCGTCCAGAAGGCTTTGACTATATTTTCAAAATCATGAAATTATTGTACGAACCGAGTGCCCCATCAGTAAAGTATTGTGTAAACCCGAGTTGGCAGGAAGAATGATTGGTTGGTCGGTACAGTTGTCAGAGTTTGGCATTACATATGAGCCAAGAGGGCCTATCAAGTCGCAATGCTTAGCTGACTTCACCTCGGAGCTTTAAGACAATCTGGAGATGGAAGCACCATGGATTTTGTATGTCGATGGATCTTCCAACAAAGGTGGAGGAGGATAAGAGTTGTTCTCGAAGGGCTGGGAAAACTCCGAATAGAACAGTCTTTACGTTTTGGGTTCAAAGCATTATACAACCAAGTTGAGTATGAAGCTCTCATAGTCGGGTTGTTGTTGGATAAAGACATGGGAGCTAGAAAGGTCGAATGCAAGACAGACTCACAGCTAACAGTCGGTCACATCTGCGGGGAGTATCAAGTGAAAGATCCTTTGCTCCTGAAGTATTACCACCGAGTGGTCGGCATCATGATAGGATTCGAAGGTGTCATCATACATCACATAAAGCGAGAATATAACTCTCAAGCTGACATCCTATCAAAATTGCCCAGTAGCAAGCTGAAAGGCCAACAAGATACTATCATACACCAAACTTTGTCTACTCCTCCGTCGGTTGTCATTGAAGAGTGCATGACGATAGACCAAGAAGCAATGTATTGGATTCTGAGATCAAGGGTGTGTTGGAGACTGGGAAGCCGGGAAGGAATTCCTAGACCTCACGATGGTAAAGAAAGCTTCTCATTTTGTCTTAGTGGGTGATGACCTATATAAGAGAGGTTTTGCAACCCCGTTGCTTAAATGTGTGTCTAAGGCCGAGGTCGAATACATTTTGAAGGAACTACACCACGGTGCTTGCGGCTTACATTCGGGAGCGCGAACAATGGTGGCAAGAGTATTGAAAGCCAACTATTATTAACCCACCTTGAGAGTCGATTGTGCAGACTTCGTTAAAAAATGCCAAAGCTGCCAAGAGCACAGTCTTCTCATACATCTCCACCCTCACGACTTACAAAACATCAATTCTCCATGGCCATTTTCCTTATGGGGGATGGATATAGTCAGCCATTTTGCACAAGTAACAGGGCAAAGAAAGTTCCTACTAGTAGCGGTGGATTATTTCACAAATCACAGCTCGACAAGTTCAAAGCTTCGTTTGGAAGGACATAGTCTGCGGATTTGGTATTCCACACACCATCATTATAGATAACGGAGACAATTCACGAACCGGAATCTTGCTGAGTTCTATGACAATCTCGAAATTCGGCACAAAACGAGTTCAGTAGAACACCCGTAAACTAATGGACAAGCCGAATTCGCAAACAAGGTTATACTGACCAAATTGAAGAAAAGGTTAGGCAGCACGAAGGGAAGATGGACGGAAGAGCTCGTTAAAGTCCTTTGGGCCTATAGGTGCACCCCACACTCGGCCACAAGAGAAACTCCCTATAACCACACCTATGACACAAATAACATGTTACCGGTAGAAGTCAGAGAGCTGACAATCCACCGAGAGCTTGACAACCTCAAACTGAATAACGAATGCTTCAAAACCGAGTTGGATTTACTTCAGGAGTTGTGCGACAAGGCAAATTTACGAGAAGAAGCTTGCAAGCAAAGGGGGTCCAGGAGGTATAACTCAAATACCAAAGCCACGAGCTTTCCAAGAAGATGAACTCGTATGGAGAATGAAAAGAGAAGCTCGCAAGATCCCAGCGGAGGGTAAGTTCAGTGCGAATTCGGAAGGACCATTTAAAATCAAGGAAAGTTTGCACAATGGAGCCTATTATTTTCAGCAGCTGGATGGCCGAGAAGTGTTAGGACTTGCAATGCAAGCCACTTGAATATATATATATATATATATATATATATAGGTGTACTATTTCCTACTATCTGTCTTTTTCCACAAAAAGGGTTTTGGCTGAAGTAGGTTTTAATGAGGCATCACATGAATGAAAGCAGACTTGTCTTCTATATAGTTAAATTGTCAATAGTAACAACGAGAAAGGAACCTCTCGACCAAGGAAGATTCACATGAGTGAATCCCTGCTGAGAGCACATTAAAGTAACCTCTTGACTAAGGAAGAATTCACATAAGTGAATCCCTGCCGAGAGCACATTAAAGAAATCCCTCGGCCAAGGAAGAATTCACATAAGTGAATCCCTGTCGAGAGCACGTTAAAGAAACCCCTCAGCCAAGGAAGTATTCAAATAAGTGAATCTGTGTCGAAAGCAAGTTAAAGAAACCCCTCGACCAAGGAAGAATTCACATATATGAATCCCTACAGAGAGCACATTAAAGAAATCTCTCAACCAAGGAAGAATTCAAGTGAATCCCTGCTAAGAGCGTGTTAAATAAACCTCTCGACCAATGAAGAACTTACATAAGTGAATCCCTGCCGAGAGCACATTAAAGTAACCTCTCGGCCAAAGAAGAATTCACATCAATGAATCCCTACCGAGAACACTTTAAAGTAACCTCTCGGCCAAGGAAGAATTCACATAAGTGAATCCCTGCCGAGAGCACATTAAAGTAACCTCTCGACCAAAGAAGAATTCACATCAATGAATCCCTACCGAGAACACATTAAAGAAACCTCTCGGCCAAGGAAGAATTCACATAAGTGAATCCCTGTCGAGAGCACGTTAAAGAAACCCCTTGGCCAATGAAGAATTCACATAAGAGAATCCCTAACGATAGCACGTTAAAGAAACCTCTCGGCCAAGGAAGAATTCACATAAGTGAATCCCTTTCAAGAGCATATTAAAGAAACCTCTCGGCTGAGGAAGAATTCACTTAGCTGAATCCCTGCCAAAAGCGCGTTAAAGAAACCTCTCGACCAAGGAACAATTCACTTAAGTGAATCCCTGCCGAGAGTTCGTTAAAAAAACCTCTCGGCCAAGAAAGAATTCACTTAAGTGAATCCCTGTCGAGAATGTGTTAAGGAAACCTCTCAGCCAAGGAAGAATTAACTTAGGTGAGTCCCTGCCGAGAGTACGTTAAAGAAACCTCTTGGCCAAGGAAGAATTCACTTAGGTAAATCCCTGTTGAGAGCGTGTTAAAGAAACCTCTCAGCCAAGGAAGAATTCACTTAGGTAAATCCCTGCCGAGAACACGTTAAAGAAACTGCTCAACCAAGGAAGAAATCACTTAGGTGAATCCTTGCCGAGAGTTCGTAAAGAAACCTCTCGATCAAGGAAGAATTGACTTAGGTGAATTCCTACCGAGAGCGAGTTAAAGAAACCTCTCAGCCACCTTCCGAGAGCACGTTAAAGAGTCCAATAAGCAAAAAAAAACCGAAAAGATGAAGACAAAGACGAAAGGAGTCACTCCAGTACAATCCCGACCTTGTACGAACAGAAAGTATATTTTTCTTTATTACTAATAAAATTTAAAAATTACACTTGTGATTAAGCTTCATTCATATTCCCCTAATTTTAAAATAAAATTTTATTATTTAATAAAATGACAATTACACTTCATCGTATTTTTAAAATTACTGGTACAAGATAATTATTAAATAAAAATAAAAACGAAAGATAATTAGTTACTCTATTAATTAAATTAAATATTATTTTAAATTAAAAAAAATTAATAATATCTAAATAATTTCTACTGTTAATAAAATTTATAAACTAGTTTTTAAGGTATTTTATTAGCTACCAAAATATACTATTTTAGAAATTAGTTTATAAATAATAATAAAAACTACTTTAAATAATATATAATTTAATCAATATAGTAATTAATTATTTTTAATCTTTAAAATTATTTTTTATTTAATGATTTTTTAGTTTTATTTCAATTTTAAAATGAACATTTATTTTACTTAAAATTTTAATAAAATAATAATTATATTCTTTCAAGTTTTTAAAATAAATTTATCTTTATGTTTTTAATAAAACAGTATCTATTATTTTTATATTTTAATAAAATATTATTCATACCCTTAATTTATTTAAAAAGCAAGGTATTAGCTAAAGTTTAATTAAAAAGTTATACATAGAAAATTGAATGATTTAATTATAAAAAATTGTACTCATTCTTTTTAGAATTCTTTTAAATAACATTCATATTTATCCTAATTTTAAAATATACATTATGTTATTAGTACATAACACTCATACTCAAATTTATATTTGTGTTAAAAATATATATTTAAATATAAATCAATAATTTAATTATACAACTTTTTAAGTAGTTATTTATTTTTCATTAAAACAACATTTTCTCAAAAATATAATTTTTATAATATAAATTATAATTAAGGGACAATACGTTTTTTTAGATGTTGTTGATATAACAGTTAAATTACTCAACTTTTTTTAGATAAATTCTTTAATTTTATATTTCAAAACTTTACATTTTTTATTTTATTAAAGGTTTAGTCAATCCGTTATGTTTAAATGAAATAAGAGAAATAAATATTACTTTACTAAAAATATCAGGAAGGTGAATACTATCTTATTAAAACATATAAAAGAGGTGAGTAATGGGAGTGTTATTTAGTCTAACTTAAAAATAATCAAATATAATTTCCCTTAATAAAATTTACTTGTTTTTAATCTGTCCTCGTCTACAAGAGTAGATTAATCTCGTACAAATTAACTGTTCAACAAATAACTTTTTTGTAAGGGCCATATTGGAATGAATGAAAAAACGAAATTACCATATTAGAAAGTTAATGCTGTTCTTATCCCCACTGCCTGGAGTTTCAAAATTATAGATGATCCTCATGTCTTCAAGTGTAACTTTTTGTATGAAAAATTTATTAATTTTTTAAAGATCAATTTTATGCTGATCCTTGTGTTGGGAGTAAAAATATATAATCTCTATTAAATAAAGTATATTCATATAAGTGTCCATACAATATCTATATATTTATTCTCAGGAAAAATTAAAATAAAAGCAAAGAAACATAATATTATAAATAATTTAATAAAAAAAATACATATTTTTCTCTCTAATCTTAGTTAATAAAAAATAAAATATATTACATAAATTTCAAAATAAAATATCAATTAAATTAAAATATCTTGATAATTGAAAAAGAGAAACGAATATGAGAAAACTGAAAATTAGATATATACATGTCCATTATATTCCGTTGTCCAAATTAAAATATAAAATATTCTTCCTAGTTATCCTCATGCCTAATGAATTTTGAACAATCTCCATGCATATAGATTTATTTGTTATTCCATGTTTTAAGAGAACCAAATTCAGTATAACAGTGTATGATGTTGATAAGAGAATAATAATCTCACAAACATGACAATTTTCACATATACAATTCTTCATTTTGTGTTCGCAAAAAGGGAATTTGCTTTGAATGGTTAGTATTCAGCTTCAAGGTTCAAGCTATAACATATATTTATTGTTTGCTCACCGCTCAAATAGCTTCTAATTTACCTAAACCTTTGCTTTAGATCGTTGCTATAAAATATCTACACGGACGGTACTTTTTCTATTAAAATAGAGTTAAATATGAATTTCTACTCTACGAAATTAATTCTATCTTTAATTCAAATTTTAGATTTTTAAATACTTATAACAAAATAACTATTAAAATAATTTTTTATTTTTTTATTTAATAAATCAATTTTCTATATTATAATATTATTATATTCATATCAGTATTATGAGTAAGTATGAAATATTTTAATATAATTATTAATATTAAAATTTTATTTATCATATAAAAATAATTAACAAAAATTTATTTTAATTTTTTTTATTACATGTACCGACCCGTTCCCGGGCGTTGACCAAAGTCAAAACTCAACGTCAAAGTCAAACGTATGGTGGGATCCACCAAGGGGTCCCAAGGGAGGAAGTCAAGAGGTTGACCACTTTGGGCGTCGCCAGATGCGGGCTTCGCCAGGTACGGGCGTCCCCAGGTGTGGACGTCGCCATGTTGAGGCGACGTCGGGTTGCGGCATCGTTGACGTCACCCCCCGATACCCACAGGTGGGAAGACCGTGGAGGGGGCGGCATAGTAAGAGGTCACGGTACGGGCGAGGAGGCTTCGGGCCCCGTTACCTCAGAACAGTAATAAAGATAAGAGAAAGGTGACTTCAAGGCCATAGTCCCCACGCCACGTACCTCGTGAAGTACCCACGCCACCTCTAGAGAATCCTTGGGACAGAGACGACCCAGGAGAGGGCCACGCCCAGGGGTGAACCATGTGCGTGGTACGAGAGGAAGGCAGATACACTCCCAAGGCGAGTGACTAGAAGCTGGGTCGCATGAGTTGGTACCCAGGTAGTCACCCCTCGCGCCAGATGCACTTCAAAGAAGGAAGACTTACACGCTAGAATTTCCCTAAGTTGGGTTACAGCGTTGTAAGGCCTTCCACGTGGAATTGCGGTTAAGTCAGAAGGACACGTGGCAGTAAGCACTGAACCCAAGGTATATAAGCTTTTCTGAAAGCTTAGTAAGGTACGTTTTACTCAGTTTACACAGACACTTTTTGATCATTCGCTCGCTTACTCACTGTACGCACGAGTGGTTGGAAAGAGAGAGACAGAGAAAGTTAGTTACGATTCAGTTACACACCTTCAGAGCATTCAGTTACGGTGCTCTAAGACGGAGGTGTTTGGTGTTTCTAGCTTGCTGACTTGATCGTCGGAGTGCAAACGTCCGCGAGGGCGTCCTTTGCTGACTCCTTTTCAGGTACTCACGGCGGGGTAAGGTGAAGATCTAAGTTGGAGACGAAGGAGACCTTGTTCGCGAGTCAAAGCTATGCACGAAGATCTTCTCAGTCAACCGGCAGGAAGATTACAAATATCAAAAAATCTAAAATTTAAAATAAAAACAAAAACTTATGTTAGAGTACAAAAATAAAAAGCATATTTAATCTTTAAAAATTATAAGTTAAATTATGTATACACTCATTCAGATAAAAATTGCGACAACTTAAAAATATTTATGAAGTTGGTAGATATTTATCACAAAATATTTTTACAATTTTCAATACAAATCAAATAATTAATGAAATTAATTTCCTCGGGCGTGGACACCAAGTGCGCAGAGATAAGGGCTAAGTTGCCTCGGTGTTTAGACACCCCGAGGACGATACGACGCTGCTGTAGTGGGCCTCTCCTCGGGTGTGGGCATCAAAGTGTGACCTTGTCCCAAGTGTTTAGACACGCTGGGGACGATATGACCTCACGTTCAGCAGGTCTCTCCTCGAGTGTGGACACCCAGTGCAGGTAAGATAGGCCCTCCTCACCCTTGAGCGATGTCGAGGCCACAAAAGAGCTAAGTCCTCCCTCGCCCTCGAGCGACGTCGAGGCCATAGAAGAGATGAGACCTCCTTCATCTAAAGCGATGACGAAGCTAGCAATACCTTTGGCAGTAAGTGCCTCAGGGCTGAAGAAGATTAGGCGAAGAGCAAGTTGAAATTATTACAAGTCAAGGAAGCAGAAAGGATTCGAAGAGTAAAAGGAAAGGCATAGAAAATACAAGTCGTCTAAGGCATTAAGTGCATAAAAGAATGTACAAAAGTATGAGGCCAGAGCAATCAATCATATTCAAAGTATGCAGAAGAAAGAATTCACAGCAGATGAAGCCAATGATCAATTATATTAAGAAATATATGGAAGAAGATGTTCATAGCAATTACAAAAAGAACAACTACGTACACATGTACAGTATTACAAAAGTGTTACAAAGTTGTAAGGATAGGCTAATCCTCAGGAGCCGTCAAAGGCACGATTTTGCCTTCGACCACTTCGCTGAAGGGACTGCACTCTGAGACGTTGATGCCAGGGTTCGCGCAAGCCGCTTGGACAAGGGCCTCAGCAAACCCGTCGGCGAACCCCGTCACAGCTTCTTGGACTAGCCTTTCCTTTGTTGCCTGGAAGTGTTTTGCTTGTGAGGCCAGCTCCTCATCTTTGGTCGCTACAGTTGCGACCCGCTCTTGATCTTTGACCTCCAGAGCCTTGGCCATCTCCGTCCGCAGCGTTGTGATTTCACCAGTTAGCAGATCGCAAGCCTCAGTTTTGGCCTCGAGTGCAGCCTCTGTTTTTGCCAGCTTTTGCTCCCAGTCGACGCAGTGGTCTTCAAGTTTCTTCTGCTGTGTCTTGGAAGTCTCCACCGCGTCTTGGAGGTCCACAACTTTTACGCGAAGGGGCACGATCTACCCCAGAAGCTCAGCATGGGCTTACCCCGCCTCATGCAGCCTTTTGCTAGCTTCTTCCTTGACCTTCTGAGCTAGCCTCAAGGAATCCTTATAGGCCTCCTCTTGGCGGCCCAGCGGCGTGCCAAGGTCTCCTTCTCCTCTTTTAGCGAGGCATTCTCCTTCTCAAGGGCTTGAAGGGCAGAGGCTTCAGCAGTTTTGGCTCTGGCTTTTTCATGCCATGTGTTGGCACAAGCCATGAAGGCAACAAGATAGAAGTTCATGCCTTCCTTCTTGGCACCCTCAGTTTGGCTCCCTGGGGAGAGCTTGTGGAAGTAGCCCCTCAGCATCTCTTGGACTGGTGGGGGAAGTTCTGGAGCAGGTGGTGGAGCAGATGTGGGCTCAGCTTTAGTTCCACCCTCCAAGGCCATTGGTTGTGAGGGTGAGGTGGCGCTTGGAGGGTGCTCCCTTAGCGAGTCGGCATCGTGGTTTGAGGAGGATGTGGAGGTAACAGCTTGGGGGGCCGCCCGGATGGTCCTTCTTCTCTTGAAGACTTGTCCTTCAGCAGACTCATCTTCATTCTCAGAAGGAATCACCACCACCCTTTTGCCTTTGTCAAGGGGGGCTGGTTCAGCAGTGGTTGCGACCAAGGCAAGTGGGATGGCCGCTATGGGGGGTGGTGAGTGCGAGGGGTGAGTTGGAGAGGGTAGAGTTTGGGGAGTTGTTGTTGGAGGTGGACTTTGGGGGCGAGGGGTGGGGGAGGTGGGAGTGTTTTCAGAGGTTGGAGGTATGGAAACCCCACCCCCTTTTGACGAAGCAAACTTCATGTCTTGGGCGAGTTTCCATCTCCTTTGCTTATCCATTTTTGAATCTGTATCAAGAGGGCAAACACAGTAAGAGTTAGGCACAAGCTAATTTGCGGCATGAGAAAGCAGATAAATCATGTACAAAGCAAAAACAAGCAGAAGCAGAGAATAGATAGTTGAAAGGGGTGATTCTCGTACTTATGTAGCGGGTGAGGCCTTCAGCGTCGTATTCACGACTTATCAGAATGCAGGTATCAAGGACCCCCACGCTGGCCAGGATTTGACAAACCTCTCGATCAGCCGAGGGCAGCTCGTCTAAGGACTTGGGTTTGGTCAGTTTGACTTCTTGCACCCAATACAGGGGGAAGCCATTCAAGGTGGTGCGGTCGAGCTCAGAGCAGCACACCTTGAAGAATTTCCCTTTCCAGCCTTTGTACGATTGCTGGAATAGGGAGAGGATGACCCTTCCGGTGATGCTGCTAAAGCTCACCCATAAGCTTTTTCCCTGCTTCTTCACCTCGAAGAAGTGAAGGAAGATATCAACTGAGGGGGGCTGGCCAAAGTACCCGCTGAGAATCCCGAAGGCTTTGACGAAAGCCCAGCTGTTGGAATGAAGCTGGGCAGGGGCGACATTGATCTCTGTTAGAAGTTTCCTTTCGAACCCAGAGAAAGGCAAGCACATCCCAATGCGCTTGAATACAATTTGGTAAAAATAGAAGAATGGAACCCAATTGTTGGAGCTCTCATCCCTACAGACAGGCTCGCCTGGAGTACAGGGAAGCACAGCTATGTCCTCATCGTGCCTCCTAGCAAAGGCACGATGCTGGTAGACGTTTGGTCCGTCAATATGATCCCTCTAATCCTTCATGAAGGTTAGACTTAAGCACTCATCGAGACTGGGGTAAAGGGCTTTGTAGTTGATCCTTGGGGGTCGAGGGTTGGCCGTCGTTTTAGTACGCGCCATTGAGGAAAGCTGAAGAATGAAGAAGAGAAAAGGTTTAGCAAATGGGGGTTAAGGCGAAAAGGGGAAAGAAACCCTAAGAAAAACCCTACCCACGCGAGAGATCGAGAAGAGGTGAAACAGAGAAATGAGGAAGAAGAGCACGAAGGCGAAAGAAATAAACAGGCCAAGGCAGTTATATCAGTACAAAATGTTAAGGGAAAGAGCCATCAGAGGAGAAAAATCATACCTTTTGATGATTGAGTTGAGGGAAGTTCGAGGTTCGAAGAGAGAATGCAGAGGAAGCTTTGAGAAGATGAACAGTGTAGAGGAATGTCAAAGAGTTATGGAACAGTAACTGGGAGCACGGGATTTTGAAAGATATAACGTAAACTTGAGGAGTGCGAGAGGCGTTAAGTTGTGGCCGTGCGATTGGGCCACATGTCGAGAGATTAAGGCATGACTTAAGGTGTCATATCACCACGAGAAGAATGTCACGTCAGCCGCTCAGAGAATGTCATGTCAGCTGCTCAGAGAATGTCACGTCATCAGAATGCCACGTGGATGGTAGGGCGAGACCTTAATCTTTTTGCTGAAAACAAGTGTCAGCTCAAGACTGGGGGGCTTGTGTACCTACCCGTCCCCGAGTGTTGACCAAATTCAAAAGTTAACGTCAAAGTTAAGCGTATGGTGGGATCCACCCAGGGGCCCCAAGGGAGGAAGTCAAGAGGTTGACCACTTTGGGCGTCGCCAGGTGCGGACGTCACCATGTTGAGGCGACGTCGGGTTGCGGCATCGTTGACGTCACCCCCCGATACCCACGGGTAAGGAAGACCGTGGAGGGTGCGGCACAGTAAGAGGTCACGGTACGGGCGAGGAGGCCTCGGGCCCCGGTACCTCAGAACATTAATAAAGATAAGAGAAAGGTGGCTTCAAGGCCATAGTCCCAGTACCAGTAGGGGGTAGCCTGCCTTGTGAAGTACCCACGCCACCTCTGGAGAATCCCTGGGACAGAGACGATCCGGGAGAGGGCCACGCCCAGGGGTGAACCGTGTGCGTGGTACGAGAGGAAGGAAGATACACTTCCAGGGCGAGTGACTAGAAGCTGGGGCGCATGAGTTGGCACCCAGATAGTCACCCCTCGCGCCAAATGCACTTCAAGGAAGGAAGACTTACACGCTGGAATTTCCCTAAGTTGGGTTACAGCGTTGTAAGGCCTTCCACGTGGAATTGCAGTTAAGTCAGAAGGACACGTGGCAGTAAGCACTGATACCCAAGGTATATAAGCTTTTCTGAAAGCTTAGTAAGGTACGTTTTACTCAGTTTACACAGACACTTTCTGATCATTCGCTCGCTTACTCACTGTACGCACGAGTGGTTGGAATGAGAGAAAGAGAGAGAGAGAGAGAGAATTAGTTACGATTCAGTTGCACACCTTCAGAGCATTCAGTTACGGTGCTCCGAGACGGAGGTGTTTGGTGTTTCTTGCTTGCTGACTTGATCGTCGGAGTACAAACGACCGCGAGGACGCCTTTTGCTCACTCCTTTTCAGGTACTCACGGCGGGGTAAGGTGAAGATCTGAGTTGGAGACGAAGGAGACCTTGTTCGCGAGTCAAAGCTACGCACGAAGATCTTCTCAGTCAACCGGCAGGAAGATTACAAATATCAGAAGATTACAAATATCAAAAAATCTAAAATTTAGAATAAAAACAAAAACGGATGTTAGAGTACAAAAATAAAAAGCATATTTAATCTTTAAAAATTAGAAGTTAAATTTTGTATACACTCATTCAGATAAAATTTGCGACAACTTAAAAATATTTATCAAGTTGGTAGATATTTATCACAAAATATTTTTACAATTTTCAATACAAATCAAATAATTAATGAAATTAATTTCATATGAAAAAATACGATTATAAAAGAAGAGTGTATATAAAAAAAATATTAGAAATTAGTTATAAACGAGAAATTCACATCGGCAAAGAGATTTAAATATATTCTTGTAAGATTTTGGTAGGAAAAATTTTAGTCTCATTTATATATATATATATATATATATATATATATATGTGTGTGTGTGTGTGTGTAAAAGTTAAGTACTTGGGGATAAGTGTGGGGTTGTTAGCTTTGAGGGCAATTGTGGTTGATCCCCACAACTTCATTGGAAACAATGTTATTGTAGAAAGTGAAACATAACGCCTAATATACCAAATTTTCAAACGTTAATGTCGATGAAGTTTTATTCTCCCTTACGCACTAAGCAAAACGCGACAATCCAATCTGATTCATTCTTCTTGTTCTACAGTGGTTTTCTGGGAAACACAAACCTCTTTGAACACGAATCTGTGCTCGTGGAGTTTTCCTTTCCTCATGTGCGGCTATAGTGGCGAGTGAGCATAATTTTTAAGGTTATGTTACCAAAAATTTAAACAAAGAAGCCATTTAAAACCGGTAATAATGAATGTAAAGGAACCAATGACTTGTGTCTTTCACTTCTTTCTATCAAATCACAAACAGTAAAACTTGAATCCAAGAGCTGCTAAGGTGTTGAATTGTACAGTTGGTTTGGATATTCTGAACTCATGTGATCATATCGAGGGATGATGGGACCTGCCTACAACTATAAGTCACTACCTCACTAGTCATTACAGTCCATTTACTGGAAAATGTGAATCTTATAGGAATGTTAAAACTTTAATCATTCTCTTGCATTAATTTCATTTTTTTTTACCGAAAGATCATGGTCACCTATTAATATAAAGTAAAGTTCATATTAAGAAATGAATATTCTAATATGAATGTCTTTCTTTCTTATAATATACTATGTTAAAGATGTAATATAAAATCATTTAAGTACCTTCAAATAACATGTAAGCTTTTCTAATGACCAGCTATTAGTGCTCCTGTGACTTGGTAATAAGTTAGAGTTTGATGTTGAGTGAAGCATCATTTTCTTTGAAGATATAAGTGTTTTCTCGATGTTTGAAAGAATTTTAGTGATATTTGATCTATAATTTCTTTTTATTGATAAAGTAATTCTTTTGTTAGGCATATCTCCTCTCAAGATTTAATTGGTTATAGAAGAGAGATTGAAAAGAGTTCACACTCAATTCGCGAAATATTAAAGAAATCAAGATAGTAATTAAACAAAATATATAGAAAAAAAAATATACAAAAATTTATACTGGTTCACCCACCAACAATGGTTACGTCCTGTCTAGTATTACTAGTAGTACTATAACACTACTAGTATTACTAGCACTACTAGCATTACTACAATACTAATATTACTAACAGTAGCATTACTACAATACTAGTATTACTAACAGTATTAGTATTACTAGCAGTACAAGTATAACTACTAGTCTTACTAACAATATTAGTATTACTAGCAGTACTAGTATTACTAATAATATTAGTATTACTAGTAATACTAGTATTGCTAGTACTACTTGTAATACAAGCACTACTAGTAACACTAGAACTGCTAGTAATACTTCTAGTAGTAGTAATACTAGTATTGCTAGTAATATTAGTATTACTAACATTACTAGCAGTACTAGTATTACTACTACAAACATTACTGGAATTACTAGCAGTATTAGTATTACTAGTAGTGCTTGTATTACGAGTAGTACTAGCAATACTAGTATTACTAGTAATACTAATATTATTAGTAATACTAGTACTACTAGTAATACTAATATTGTTAGTAATACTAGTACTACTAGTAATACTAATATTGTTAGTAATACTAGTACTGCTAGTAGTGATACTCGTACTGCTAGTAAGACTAGTAGTAATACTAATACTGCTAGTAATACTAGTACGACTAGTAATATTAGTACGACTAGTAATACTAGTAATACAAGTAATACTAGTAATGCTAGTATTGCAAGTAATACTAGTAATACTATTACTAGTAGTAATATTAGTACTGTTAGTACTAGTAATATAAGTACTGATATTAATACTAGTAATACTAATACTGTTAGTAATACTAGTAAAACTAATAATGATAGTAATGCTAGTAATACTAGGAATGCTAGTCATACTAATATTACTAGTAATACTTGTTAGAATGGATGACTTTAAACTAGAGGGGGGGTGAATGGTTTAAAGAGGGTTTTCACAAACTTTTAAGTCTAGAATGAAATTACTTTTAGAAACAGTTGATAAGGAAATCAGTTTGCCAAAACACAAAGCAAATAAACACAACACCAGAAAAACAATCGGTTGTTTCGCAGAAACAATCGGTTGTTTATACCAGTTCACAAATATTAAAACTGAATTTAAAGAGATTAAGGATAGAGAGAATGCACACAGAGGTTTATACTGGTTCACTCTAAACCCAGAGCTACATCCAGTCTTCTCAGAAACCACTGAGGAAATCCATTAAGCAATCAACTCTAGATCACTTACAACAACAACCAAAGAAGTGACCTTGATCCCCTCAAGACACACACTTCCCTTGGTCAGCACAACAACACTAAGAATGCTGATCATGATCCCCTCAAGAACACACAGCATTTCTTAGCAACACACAGAAAGTTTCTTTCAAAGTACAAAGGATTACACTTGTTACAGAATAAATCTGAAATCAATACAAGCAGAAAATCCTATCTCACACTCTTTGATCAAACTCAATCTCTAAGCAATCTCAACTTTTTTTTCCCTTAATCAAAATCAGTGAAAAACTCAAATCTGTTTTTCTGTATATAAAACAAATTTGTTTGTTGCACAATCTCAACAAACTATTAATTGCATTTAAAGATTGGTCAAAGCATTACAAATTGGAGCGTAAACAGTTGGAAAAACATTTAATGCTCAGTCAAAGCACAAAACAGTTTTTGTTATGGTAACAAAACAAACAATCGGTTGTTTCCACGAATCAATCGGTTGTTTTGGTTTTGACAGCAAGTCAACCATAAAAACAGTTTTCAACCTTTCTAAAAACACCTAAGTATAAAACAATCGGTTGTTTCGACAAAACAACAGGTTGTTTTTCACTTAGTTTGAAAAACATGTTTCTTTTAAAAGGATTGAGAGTGCTTATGCTTTGGATTCAATCAAGAGTGGATTATACATAAAATCTACCCAGATCCTATCTAAAAGACAGCTCAGCAACAACAAGCACAACCAGCCTTTCATCATCCTTCAAAGGGTTTGGATTCTTCAAAGCTTGAACACACTTGGTTCAACAATACTAATATTACTAGTAATACTAATATTACTAGTAATACTAGTACTGCTAGTAATAGTAATACTGTTAGTAAATACTAGTACTACTAGTATTGCTAGTAATACTAGTATTGATATTAATACTAGTACTGTTAGTAATACTAGTATTGCTATTAATACTAGTACAGTTAGTAATACTATTACTGCTACTAGTAATACTAGTACTGCTAGTAATAATCCCATTGAATGAAACTGCATTCTGCAAAATGCATTATGTGTAATAATATTACCTTAACCAAGGTTGACATGAGAAATTCAACCAGTTCTGTCACAACAATTATATCTGCACCCTGTTCTCCCTGGATAACAAAGGTAAACAAAGTCTAAGTTTCCTAAAATATGTGTGGGCTGTTGTATGTGCACACTAGAGTCAAACAACATAAAATGGTAAAATAAAACTTAGAATGAATGCAAATAAGCAAATGTAATCCAGGTCATGTTTATAAACTTAACTTGCAATCTAGTACCCAGTCAAATTAAACAGAACTATAGTGGTCACACTTGTTAATATTGTTTTCTTTACAGATTTGACTCTTTTTCTTTTTGACACATGATTTGATTCATTGTAGTAAACAGCTCCGGAACATGCCTGAGAAATTAATGATCCAGCGAAATAGATAAACTATGAAATTATAGAAGATAATCAAATCAAAGTATAAAAAGAATTGGATCAGAAGATAAACCTCTTCAATTTTGGAGAGACATAGTTGTAGAGTTGAGTTGATCCAAGAAAGAATCTCAGATTTGCCAACAAAGTAAGCCGCATCCATGATTCCAATGTTGGTTGCCATTTCTCTCTATCGTGGCGGACAGCCGCAAACAGTGGCGGAGAGTTAACGAATGAACGCGAGAGTAAGGAGAGGTAGGGTTCACAGACAAAAGTTTTAAATCCTTTTGCACGGAGGTGGCAATGGCGAATAATGAAGGGAGCGATAGTGAGCACTAGGTTTAGGTTGCGCGAGTGAGTGAAGGGAAGAGTGAGTGAAGGTGAGATAGTTTTGTGAAGTACAGAGGTTTCATGAATCACAGAGGGTTTCGCGAGGAGGATTTCATGAGGAGGGCGGAGGGCTTCGTGAGGATTTCGTTAGGGTTTCAGTGTTTAGCAGAGAGAAAAGGAAGAGAAAGGGAAGAGTCACGAACGAGTGTTTAGCAAAAAAGAGAGAGGGAAGAGAGTTTCAGGGTTCCTAGGAGTCAATAGTCAAACCAAGTTTTCAAAAATAATTGAAAATAATGAGAATAGTGTATGAAGGGAAGGAAAACGTGAGATTTTTATTTTGAAGGATAATTGTGGCAGTTCAAAATGATATATTTTGAAGGATAATTGTGGTGGTTATTAATAACCGCCATATTAAAACCACCACTTTATACACGATTTTTTGTAGTGTAATACTAGTATTGTTATTACTGTTAGTAATAGTAGTACTGTTATTACTTCTAGTAATACTAGTACTGCTAGTAATACTAGTAATGCTAGAAATACTAGTATTGCTATAAATACTAGTAATACTAGTACTGCTAGTAATGGTACTAATACTAGTATTGCTAGTAATATTAGAAATACTAGCACTGCTAGTAATACTATTATTGTTAGTATTGCTAGTAATATTAGTATTGCTAGTACTGTTAGTATTGCTAGTAATACTGGTAATACTAATAGTGCTAGTAATACTGGTAATACTAATAGTGCTAGTAATACTAGTACTGTTAGTAATACTACTAGTACTGCTAGTACTGTTAGTAATACTACTAGTACTGTTAGTAATACTACTAGTACTGTTAGTAATACTACTAGTACTGCTAGTAATACTACTAGTACTGCTAGTACTGTTAGTAATACTACTAGTACTGTTAGTAATAGTAGTAATGCTAGTACTGCTAATACTGCAAGTACTGCTAGTAATACTAGTAATTCTAGTACTGCTAGTAACACTTGGTGAACCTATAGAAGTTTGAGAAAAATCTCCTCCTAGGATCAAGGACCTTTTAATACAATGAGAAAAATCTCTTGTAGAAATAACAAAGAAGGCTCATTGGGTATACTTCACAATGGTAAGATTTACAATGGTTACTTTCAAAACTCAATTCTCATAGTTTGCTCTCTACTAGCAGATATGAAAATGTATAAGCACAATTCTAAACACAACTTTACATAGCTTTTTCTGTACACTTTTGTATATGTTTCCATGCACTTTGTTGTTGTGTTCTTTACTCTTGATGTCTTTATAGAGACTTCTGAAATATGTGTATTGTAGCTTTGGGGTTTCTTCAAATCTTAATGTAGTTGTTAGATACTTGATATAGAAACAACTTATCTATTTGATCTTCGCGTGTAAGGTTTTTAACAAACTTTCTTTATCTTCCTAAAATATGAACATTGGAAACTTGATTCCATTACTTCGATGTCTGCTCAATTCGCCACATTGCACTTCTTCTTTAATGCATATGCTAGATATGGAAAGCTCCATTATGGTGCATTATGCGCTATTCAAATCTTATGAAACATTGCAAAATGTTTCTTTAATCGTATTTGATGTGAATGTTGAGGCTTGAATTACTTATTCCTTTTTTATATTTTCTTTATGGTTTTGTTCACCATCTTCTAAGTGTTAGACATTGGATATGGAAATGTTAGCTTCTATGTGTTCTTCATTTATGTTATATTTTAATTTCAAATACTTTCTCCATTTATATAAACTTTGTCCGTTGAGCTTTGATTATCTCTGGACTTGGATATTCCAATTATGCATTGTTCATATTCTTTTTTGTTTCAAATGCTGAGATAGGAAACGTCAGGTGTGCGTCTTATATGTGATTTCTTCTCTTGTAAAATATTTACAGTACTTCATGTATTATTTTCCTTTGCTTAAATCCATTTGATGTTGATTAACACTTGATTGACACAAGTCTTGCTTGTCAATTCCATCATTCTTCTATTAGACGCTAAGGAAATTGTTGTTTTTTGCTTTATGTGCGTCTTTAATTCCCTATGATAGTTTTTGGGAACAAAATAACTATTAGTGAACAATATTATTTACAATTTAAATCATGGGTATCACTGAAACAATATCTTTTAAAATTTGTAAATTATTTAAACTTTTTGTTCTCAAATATTTCACATTTATACCTTGTATGAATTCTTTCCAAGTTAATAATAATTATGAACATTTAAAGCATAATTTTATTTCATCTGAATATTTTCCACTAATCATATTTAAAAAAACTCTTTGATATAGAAACAATTCAAACTCTAATTTTCGAGTACTTTTACAGTGTAATACTAATTAGTTAGATTCTTTCTAAAACATTTATTCCAACAATCTTTTTTTTATATATAAAAGTTTTCATAGGCATCACTATGCAACTTGACATCTCAACTAGGCTGACACCTAAGGTACCAACAATCATCTACCATCACATGAAAAAAGTATTATTAAAAAAAAGAAAATACAAAAAACAATATGGGGGGACTAGACCAAAACTCATATGTTAACAAAAGCGATACATTGGTAGACTATACCTATTCATAAAAAAATCTGAAAAAAGACTAGATGAAAGCCTATTATACCAATGAAATGATTCTCTATGAATAAATCCTAAATTAGCCAACTTATCAGCATACACATTCCCTTCACAAAAAATATGAGTAACTCTAAACCTGATTTTTCCACAGTAATTAAAACAAGTATTCCATCAATTACGAAGCATCCACGGAAAATTAGTCCTAACAGTAAACGCAAAACAAACCAAGGCAGAACACAACACAAACCAAGGCAGAATCACATTCAAGCCATACATTAGTAAGGCCCGTCTTTTGAGCTTCCTCCATAGCATGTATATCTCCATAAAACAAAACAACCATAACAGTATGAACTTCAAAAAAATGCAGAGAAAGCACCAATAAACTCCCCATACTCCCACGAAAAATAGTTTCACAAGTAGCAAGACCAGGATATCTCCTAGCAGCCCCATCAGTGTTAATTTTAACTCAGCTTGGTGAAGGGAACTCCCATCTAACAGGAAGAGGTCGAAGAAATTTACCAGTACGAGTATTAATACCAAAAAACTTAATCACGTTGAAATCCTACACATCATTCTTCATTGAAGCGTTAGACGAATTTCCCACTAGACAAGTTAAATCTTTAATTCCTGAAATAGCCCTAGAAACATCAATCTTATCCTGAAATTTAGCATAATTCCTCATACACTATATCATCTAAATAGAAAAAGTTATCACAACAAGCTTAATCAAATTAACCAAAGTACCATCCCTCTTAATAAAAGAAACAATATCATCCTTATTAGAGAAATGAGAAGTAAGAAAAATCTGTCGAACCCAACTCCAAATATCCAAAGCATTAGAACATTCTAAAAATAAATGTTGAATAGATTCCTTGTGCTTTTCACAAAGTGTACACATAAACTTATATGCAAACCTTTATTCTGAATATGTTGATCTATAGGAAGCCGCCTATGAAAACTTTCTAGAGTACTAAAGTTTTGGAAGGCAGAATAGATGAAGACCAAATTAATTTACCCCAACCACAGGGAGCTCTTGGTTCCAAGAAAAAAGTCCTACCTGATTTAAGAGTTAAATGATCAGACTCATCTAATTCCAATAAACTTATTTGAAAATAATGTTTTCTATACTTTAGAAATGCCAAATAAGATTCGAAAAACATAAATGAATTTCATAAAACATTATAAGAATGTAAAGATCAAGTGTGGACATTTCCTTGTTATAGTGTTTCGTCTAACGCTTTGACGATGCTTGTATTGTCTGATATGAGTATTCCAACATGTGTCTGATGCTTGTAACCATTTACTTCTATCTTGTGTTTCCCAAAGGGGTTTTGTCTGGTATTATCTATTAAAGAGTTCATCAACACTAGGGTCGTCTAATGTGATAATTCTCAGCTATATCATTTGATCCTTCATCTGATGTGTTATTTTCATGAGTTTCGTCTGATACGTCCTTTGCTTGACGAGAAATTTGTCTTTTGTGATGCTTTTACATCTGGTTGATTTATCTATGCAACATTCTCTATTTCAATGTTCTCTAATATATTATCCATTTAGAGAATGAACATGAAGACTAGATCATCTAATGAACGTGTTTCATTATTTCTTCTAACAATTTTTCTCTTGATGTATCGTCTAATGAGTCTTCCTCATTTACTCTTTTCTTTTTTCTGATCTTCTACTGCACACAAGTGAACTTTGTCATATCACAACACACTTTATAATATTTGTTATCATAAAATATATAGACATTCATTTCTTGAGTTCATCACATGAGTATTGATTCATCTACTCAATTAAGTATCATGTTCTCACATTTTTCTTACTTGCCTATTTAGAATGTTTTGTCATCTAAGTTAAAAACATCATAAATAATGTTCCTGCCGATTAACCCAAACGTCTTTGTGCACTCACCACAACCTTCGCGTCCAAGACTCCCTCCGCTCTAACGGTGCTTTCCTCCAAGTGAATCACCTGAAAAACAAGAGACAAAGGGCGCCCTCGCGGCCGTTTGCACTCCGACGCTCAAGTCAAACTCCGGGCAATGAAACACCAAAAACTCTAAACTCTGAGAGCTCTATGTAACTGTGTGTGTTTTCGCATTAGAATTGCCTACCTCATTATGTTGGTTGTTACCCTTTATATACTTTTTAGTGTTTCTGCTCCCTTCATTAACTGTGACTTAGGCTTATTGTAGGTGCGTCTTAACGTCACTATCACCTACTCTTAAGGCCATTTAGTATGCAAGACCCCCTTACTAGAGTGCAACCTCCGCGGGATGACCACTTGGGTGCCAACTCATGCACCTAATCTCTCGGTCATCCGCCCTGGGAGTGCCCTATCTTATTCACGTGCCATGCATGTAGATCACCCCCGGGACGTGACTCTTACCAGACTACTCTTTCCCAGGGGCTCTTTGATTGTGGCACACCCTACCGCCTTGTCCACCCCCCATGCATGGACCCTCTGTGACCTTGACTCCTCCTTTACTGAGTACTGGAATATGGCTTGGAAACCACCTTTTTCGGCTCATCTTTTACTGTTTGGGTTATCGAGGTTCGAGGCCTCCACGCCCCGTGCCTTGATGTCGCCCCCTCCTCAGCTACCCTTACTCACGAGCTTCCTGAGACACTGACCCGTCCTCCCAGTGGACCCAGCCTTCGGGGTCCCACCATGACTTTGGTCAACGTCCAAGTCCGAGGACTAGTAGGTACAAGTAAAATAAGTAAAATTATCATTTTTTTGTCTAAAAAAGATATAACTCTAATTCTTCAGTTTTTGAAAAAAAAATTTGAGGTGAGTCCTCACAGTTTGTTATCTTTCATTATTCATCCTTCTGTTATTAATTTAATGAACAATGACAACATCAAATTTTGTCTCATATTAAAGGATACAAATGAAAATAACGCTTCAAACAATATGTCAAAGATAAAGTATATCAACATGTTAATCTTATATAGGAAACAACCAAAAAAAACATAGAAACAAATAATTTTACATGTTTACTTTGAAGTGCTGCAAATGTTAAACAATCATTTAATGAAATTATAGAAGAATCAATTGAACATCAAGTAGTTGGCATTAAAATTATCAAACTTGCACCAATCTCCCAGGAAACTAAGAGATATGACCTTAATCTAAGTATATCTCTAATGTAGTTCTTGTCAACTCTAAGAATAAACCAAATGTGAAGTATACATGTGTTTCATATTTTTTAGAATATACATAAATTTGTTGTCCTATATCTTATTTATTTTGGTTGTAGTTTGATATGATTGTATTTACTGAGTTTATTTTGGATGTAAGAAGAATTATGATTATATTTTCAAAGTTTATTTTGGTTTAAATATGAACTATGATGTCATATTTCGGTAGGGATGGCAAAGCGGAGCGGGCCATGCGGGCCGGCCCGCGACCCGCTGGTAAAAAACGCGGGGTGGACTGACCTTTTCAACTCGCTAACCCGCATTAGCCCGCAACCCGCGCGGGCCAACAGCGGGGCGGGGCGGGCTGGCCCGCTAACCCGCAAGAAAAAAAAAATTGGCACTTAGCAGCAAGGCAACACAATTAGGTTTTCACAAAATTTCAAAGAAAGAAACACAATACAATCGCGTCAATAATGTTTATGTTTAATGTTTTTGAATTAATGTTTATGTTTATGTTTAATGTTTTGGAATTAGGTATTTTTAATGTTTTGGAAGTGGAAGAATAGTGATATTTGATATTTATCTTAATGTTTAATGTTTTGATGTTTGGTTATGTTTGAAAAGGAAGAAAAAGAATTTAGGTTTGATAGTACATATATAGGTTTAATTTGACAATTTTTTAAGAACAAAATGTAAAAAAAAAATATTTAATTTAAAAAAAAAACGTGGGCTGGCCCGCAAACCCGCGGACCAGCTCTTATGCGGGGCGGGTTGAGAATTCTAACCCGCAATAACTTTGCGGGACGGGCCAACCCAACCCGTATTTTTGCGGGCTAAGCGCGGGATGGGCCAATGCGGGGCGGGCTAGCCCGCTTTGCCACCCCTATATTTCGGTAAAAAGATGCCCCAAAAAAATCAGTTACCATTCATTATGATTTTTCATAAACTTTCTTATAATTCATAATTTATTGTAATTAACACTTTTAGTGAATGATTCAATTTAAATTTATGTCTAATTTCAATTTATGTTCTCTTACAAAGTTTCTACATACTACTTAACAACTAAAGCCACATTTATATTACTTGTTAAATAACAAAATAGTTACAAATAATACTAAACAACAATCCAACATAAAATGTAGAACATATTTAATGCTGTTTGTTCATTTGATAACGAAGTTATTAACGAAGAGTGACAAGGATAAATATATCAATGACATTAAATTATAAGGAAGTTACCTACCTAAAAATAAGAAGGCATGGAACATGGGTCATGCTTTCCTTATCTCTTTTTAGTACATTTTCTCCTTGCCTCCTCTTTGCATCTATTATTTTCTATTTGCCCTCATTCTCCTGGCCGCACCATTTAATCATATTTGAGCTAGGAAAAGCCCCACTAAGACTTATTCTAAACATTGCTAATTTCACCTAAAAATACAAGGATTAATTTATAAAAATTCCAATACAAATTTTAAGTGAGAGAAAATAAAATGAAAATAAAAACTAAAAAATTACAATCAAAGTAAATTTTATTATAAAAATAAAAGCAATTTAATATATGTATTAATAATAAAGATCTTTTTCATCATTGCACTCATCACAACATCTATGCTTTTTATAAACAAAAATGGTAACTTCGCATTTAATTTTTAACGCTTACAACTTAGATGACATCAAGTAGAAGTGAAAAAAGATGACAACATGACATTCAATTAACGAGGTGAATATAACTTAACAAAATTATTTGCAAAAGAACTAATTTATCAACAAAAGAAAACTTTTGAGACCAAAGTATTATTGAAATTCTTTCAAAGACCAATAAAATATCGCTAATATCTTGTAATTAGGACGCGAATAATACTTAATGTTTGATACTTCATATAACATCTTCTGTTTGTGAAAATAAACCCTAAAAGACTTGCGCAAAAGCTAATTATTTTAGTTTCAATGTTATGTTCTTCAATCTTGCTTACATGTGCATCCACACAACATGATAAAAAAAAGACATGCGCATGAGAGGACACGTCAGAGTTGTGATATAAAATCATTCGAGTGTTTTCACTTAACAGGACAACTAACATAGGAGACAACTTTTCAATCACATTTTCTTAAAGTAATTTGCTTAATTTTGTTGTAATAAGATGAATCTATTCATTTTAGATATGCTATTCTAAGCTTGTTCGTTAGTTCGTTGTCTCATATGATGTTTGATCCTTAGCAAAGTCTTTCGTTCTTCACCGTGATATCAAGTTTTATTATCCTGAAAATTTTATCAAAAAAGCAAAAGGCACGGTTTTTCATGGGTCAGAGAAACGTGAACTTCACAGAAAACACAGCCACTGAAACAGGTAACAAAGGATAGTGCACATGCCCAAAAGAATTTTGAGAAAGAAATCAAGGGTGCTGTCTGAAAAGTGACGTGTTAGAAGGTTATAAATTGAAGGTTGTCAAAAGCAGCATAGTTTTTGCCCTTTGTGACACTACTAGTTTTCACAAATGATGCTATTTTACAAGCCTTCAGTTTCAGTGGGGGTGAATCAAACAACTGTTAAGTCCATATACAATTTCACCACCACACTTTTACATCACAATCACATCGGACAGAAAGAAAAAAACCCGACAAAATGAGGTTGATGATTGCATGTGCATCCAAGTCATAACTTCACAATTTGAAGAGTTACAGCACAATGTTGATCCAGTAGATAAACATTTTAGCAAAGTGTCATGGTGATGTCAATAACCAAAGTGGATGGCTATCTCTTGAGTAGCACGTGACAGAAGAGTGGCCGTAGGAGGCATGCCATGGTGCTGCATGGTAGAGGATCTTTTATAGCAGTTAGATGACATACTTTGGCATTCTGGCACATCTGCTACTGTAATTGAAGGTGGTTCAAGTTCAATATTCTGGTCTTTCTCCTCATCAAGCTTTCTGTCTTCTTCCATGACTCTCAAAAACGCCTCAAGGGCATTAGACATCCAGTCATATCTGCTGAGTCTGAATGCCTCTTTTATGTTTAACTAGGAAGACAAAATATGAACTTTGACTCGGTTTAAGTTGTTCTCGGAATGTGAAAGCATTATCATGCTTCATGTGATGTCGAAAAATACAAATTTATTGCAATATATTTATGCAGGTTTAGTAATTGTAGCACATTTAACAATTTGAAACTTGAATTATGCACTTCTCCTAAGGGTGTGTAATTCTTTAGGGACTTATTCATAACACTAACACATACCCATTGGCGAGCACGATTGTTCTGCTCTGGCCATGTCTCAAGTTCTTCAGTCACCTCCAAGGCAAACATGTATCCTCTGCAGCCTCCTTCCATGCTACACAAGTCTTGACTGCTTTTGCTTCTGAACTCCCATATTCCTAATGGAATTTCCTGAAAATGAATGCAACGCAATTAGATAAAGAAGATTCATAAAACTCAATACCATATTTTGCAAGAATGAACATCATCTCATCATTATCCCAATTGTTACATCGAAGAATCATTACCACGTTCATTCAGTTATTTTTTATTAACCAAAACAAAATGATGTACAGGTAATGGACCATTACCTTGATTTTCAATTAGTTATTCTTGCAGTTAATGCTTCATGATATGGAAGCAAGTTTCATACATGGATTGTGATGTTTATGTGGAACAGTAGAAGAATAATCTGTATCCTACCCTTTTAAACTGCAAGAAGGGTGATTCAGGGGGACTTAGATTATTCTATTACTAGTTTGGGGCTTAACCAGGTGACTAGAATGAAATTTCATGTAAATATATGCTACCAGAGATGGGTATTTTCAACAAGTCCAAGACCAAAATTTACTCCAAGTACATAATATCAAGTGGTAAATCTTTTACGCATCATGCTGAATCAAATCTGAGTTTCACATATACATGGAATTACAGTATAAGTAAAGAGTTTCCATGCAAGCAAAGAAGTTAGCAGCCAATAAAGGTTGGTTTTGAGAATATTTGAGCACTAACAGCTTTGCATCATTGTTTGAGCTCAGAGAAAGGTTTCACCGCATCTAAAGAGCTGGAGTTAGGTGTGATATCTCATATCTTCCATAGATGGTTAAGTTTTCTTAAAGATATAGAAAACTTACAATATGAAGCTGAAAGCGATGAGAAATTTATGGCATAGGCAAAATGTTTGGATGATATCATCATAATCATCATTTCATACACAGATTATTGAATACTATCGATTCTTCCTTTTGTTATGTCATTCTAATTAGTATGTTTAAACATTCTATGATGGAGATGGATTTTAACCAATACTTCAACAACCAAGAAGGATGAACCTACTCTCAGTATTCCTTTAACTCCTGCTTCCTCTAGAGCTTCGCGGCAAGCAGCTTCTGTAACAGTCTCATCATCCTCCCATCCACCCTTGCAAGAGAAGAAATAGAAATTTTCAATATAAAGGGTTTCATGTTAATAAAGTTCATTAATCATTAGTGCAAACAATATGAAGTACCTTTGGGAATACAAGGTCATCACGTTTTGGTGAAGAAATCATTAGTACTTCTATTATCTCCTCAGTTTCTCCCATTAGATCTGTGTTGTCCTTTCTCCATCTATAGGGAATACATCTATTAAAATGCATAAGAAAAAATAATTAAAATCACATTGGTGATAAAATTCTGTAGTAACTAGTATTAGATGCTAGTCCTTAAAACTCTACTAGAAATAGTGTATTGCTTGAAAGGGGTTCTGCAGTCTCATTTCAAAATCTATATCTGTAAGCAACAATGGTTACTGTTCAAAATAAGCTCCGAATATTTATCTCAGTTAGATGTTACCGACATCCAGAAATCCAAAATTAAGATTAAGACAGGTTGGCTTTTAGCTTCTTATTGTTCTTCTTTCATAAATCACTGGTTGTTTATTACCCTTGAGTAAAATTTTCTTTTGGGTAGAAACCTATAGTATGAACACGTGATCTTTGTTTTTTAAAATAGATTCTTCTTCTGGGGAATATATAATTATGGTGTTATAGAATTTGAACCTGTTATCCAACTAGATATCAAGGCATGGTTTTCAATTTAGGAAAAGAAAAAAGAAAGGAACAGTAAAAGTAACACGTTTTCATGCTGTAAGAGAACTGTTGTGGTTTTCATGTTTCCTATTCAGTTTTGTAATACCAAATTTTTAGAATCCATGATATATGTTAAGATAAAAAGAAAAATGTTAAAATGTCCAAGTGAAACTTTAAATTATTTCTTTTACCAAATCCCACCGATTCATTGTTTCTTTTTGTGTAGCCAAAAGGTTTAAAAATTTGATGAGTGGCTTTCCCTAGTTTAATCCATTTTTGTGTTTAATTTATGGCCACTTGGATCAATGATTCCATCCTGATAAAAAGGAATAGATCCGAAATTTCCCTGCAACTGCTAATAGCAGGCTGAATCCAACCTTCAACCACAAACATGTTTCCCATGACTTGCATGGAAAGTTTTATTAGTTTTATAAACAACACCACTACCCCAGTTAACTACTCTGCATGCGCCACAGTGTTGTTACCGATAACTCTCGAGATTGTCCCGTTATTATATTCAGATAAAGCCAAAACAGATCACGCAATTTGAAGCATTTTATTATGTAGACATTAAGTCAATGTCATGGCCCACTATTTTGATATATGATTGTAATGGACACATCCGCATGAAAATAATAAAATAGTTTAACATCAGACAGAGAAGACAATTATGCATAAACAGTTTTAAGATGCCCCTCTTCTATTCCATAAGAAAAAACCATTTAGATTTCTACAACTGAATATGACTTTATTTACGAGACAAGAGCAGAGAAGGAAGGGAGGAAAAAGATAGATTTTAACCATCAAAGACACAGATGCAGAATTGGAACCATATTTTGAAAAAGCACCATAAAATGCATGGCTATAACAAAAAGTAGCGATACAAGTCAAAAAGGGTGGTAAGGAACAGAAGGGAAAAAGATGAGATTTTGAAGGTTGTTAGATATACCATCTTAGATTTGATCTGTAAAGGTTCTTAACAAACATCTACAGCACCTCCAAAACATCTAAACCACCTCCAAGTAATTGAAGTAAGCATGTGGAACTTTCCAACAATTACTTGATGCATTTTTTCTTGGATATGCATATGGTTGCAAACAAGACTAATATCCTTCAAGGATCTGAAGCACTCAAGAAATTTTCTCCATAGAAAAGTGTTAGGAAAAAAGGGATGAGATTTAAATACACGTTAGGTACCTTAAACTAATGACAATTGATTTTGAGATGAAATCTAAGAACGGTAAAGAAGCCATGGCCTTAAAATAAAATAAAAACTTACCCAGAGACAAGGCGCAAATTGTCTTCATAACGCTGTCTTTGTCGCCCTGTTCGTGCTGGCACAGACGACATATGTTCTAGCAAAAGACAAAAAGCAGTGGAAGCAGACAAAGGAAAACAGGGGAGAATCAAAACCAAGGTTGTGAATTGAGAATATGGGGGTGGCTGAAATGGAACAAATGAAACAAAAAGCGTGGAAACAGTAACAGGTGAGGCTCAACCCTGAACACAAAGAAGCTCTTGAATGAGAGAGGCTTTATGGTTGAGGTGCTGTGTTGGTCAACACTTGGTTTTGTGTTTAGGTTGAACGATTGCTTAGATGAAGGTTCAGATGTTAAAGTTTCAAGAACCCTTTCATGATAATGGTTTTGTTTGTTTTCATAGCATAAGGTTACTACAAATAGCCGAATGAAAGCGTAAATGGTAGCAACCCTTTATCCCTTTTGCAAGGACAGAAATCTAGAAGAAAATATGCTTGTTTTAGCAGAATGAATGAATGAAAAAAACGACAAAGGAAGAAAGGCTTCCAC
Source organism: Phaseolus vulgaris (assembly GCF_000499845.2). Lineage (NCBI taxonomy): Eukaryota > Viridiplantae > Streptophyta > Magnoliopsida > Fabales > Fabaceae > Phaseolus > Phaseolus vulgaris. The sequence goes on from NC_023759.2 coordinate 19,837,950, forward strand.
GGAAAAAAGGGAAAGAGAGTGATAGAGCTTTCACCGGGTGCAGCAATGGCATCCTTTTATATAGCAACCATCTCTTCAGCTTCATATACAATAGCCTGTTTTTCTTTTTAAAAAATAAACTGGTCATTGTGTTTAATTATTCTTTATTCTGATTCTGGCAAAAACAATTTTCTTTCTTAATTTAATTATAAAATACTTACCTTATTGCTAAGTTTAACCAATAATACAATGTAACATGATTGAGAAATTACCAATTCTTTTTAAGCATAGGATCTAAAAATTACTAACAAAAATGCATAACCATTAGCAATCACTTTCAAAAACTATGCTTCTTTTCAAAAATATTTTAATGTGTAATTTGAATTTCTTGAGCATAAGATTCACCAACACTCTAAAAAGGTTTTATGCTTGCTTTTATGAAGTGACATGATGCTTGATGAATGTTTTTAATGTGGTTTTTAATTTATTCAAAATTATTAAATAAGATGTAAAAATAAAACCATAGGAAAGCATATATATATTACTAATCTTAATTAGATTTCCGGTTTCCAAGTGGAACTATCTCCATGAGTTTCAACACTTTTAAACCAATAATAAGACTATATTTGATCCGAGACTTAGTCATATTTAACATTCCCCATCTTCTCCAATATAAAAATTGAAGTCAGGTCTGTCATAGAAATTAAACATGTGTTATCAATTAAGTTACTATTATTATGATTTATGTTAAGAAAAATAAAGGTGTACATTAACAGGTAATTTCATTCATTTATTTAATTTCCTTAAATTAATGTGCTTTTTTATTTAATTTTTAAATATGAAGAAGTTATTATATAGAATATTTTTTAAAAGAAATTTAACTAAAGGTTTTTCACCATTAACAAATTATGTATTTCTTTTTAACAAAATAAAAGTGATAGAATGGGAGAGTAGAAGTCCCACCTTGAGGATTATTGAAAGATTTAAAGTAGAAGCAGTGAGTCAATTCCAGCCACTCAACAAGTCCACGAGATGTTTAACAATTAAATGTTAAGGAAAAGACAAGGGTTTAGTATTTGAGCCCTTTAACATAATGTTGAGGTTTGATCTCCGAGTAACATAGTATTTTAAGGTTTGATCTTCCATTTAAACATAAAGTGACCACTAGACTAGACGTACCACTCTACAGGCAAATTCCATAAGAGAGTGACTATTTTGTTAAATATACATCCTAAATTTCGTCTAGTTACAAGCAAAAATAAAGGTTTTTGACTGGGAGTTCATAATGATAATAATTATTGTTTTCGAACGGAGTTGGAACTAAGAGAACTATTGAACTACTTCTTGGTCGGTCGGTCTGCACCTCACTCCTTTCTCTCTGACGAACTCCTGCAACTCTCACTATCTCACTCCTCGACTCCATGGACTCCGAGTTGGGATGATACCTGCAAAAGGCACTCCGACACTCAAGTCAAACTTCGGCATTCGACACTCAATGTTTAGTATTAGATGATTGTGTCCCTAATCTTTTGGGATTTGTGCTTATTATATAATTAATGTGGACTCTTTGTCGTTATTGGGCCTAATTAAAGCAGATTAATTGATACTAGATCATTGATTAGTTTCGTCATTAGTCATGTCAGTCGGCCTAGACCGAGTGCTGAGTCTCATGCTCGGTCGAGGGGACTCGAGCGATACACTTGCCCCCAGGCTTGAGGATGTTGAATTCGAAGAGTCTTCATCTGAAATCTTTGTGACGGTTGGGATTCCCGATATGAGATGTGACGCTGGCGGCACCGAATGCGTGACCTGACGCGTAATGATGGCTTAGGTTTTTTGGTGCCATCCGTCATGGATCGTTGGATCGAGGAAGATCCAACGATTGAGATGTGAGGGACACTCAGTCTTCCTCTCTTCTCTGAGACTATAAATAGTGGTCCCCTACTATTTCGTCTTACTGCTCCCTTACTCCGACTTTCAAAACTGAATCATTATGGCGAGGTGTTTTCCCTTCATCTCGAAAGGTTAGTCATGTCTTCCCTTAGCTCTTCGTCTTCTCCTTCATCTTCGTCTCTGTCCTCTTCTTCTCCTGATTCCTCCATGATTGAGTCTTTGTCGGTCGGGGCAATTCAAATGTTGCCCCCCGTGGAGACTTCTGTGAGGGTTAATGATCCGGAGGATGTTGCCAATCAGGCAAATCATGTCAAAGAGTCATCCCATTGTTTGGGATTTGATTGGGTTGATCCCAAGGTGACTGAGTTCATCTCTGTCTATAGGGACTCGTGCTCCATGGGCTCCTTTATGGATAACCATAATCTATTGAAGCTGGATACCGCTAATGACATCTTGACTATTGGTTATTGTCGTCCGACTGACACCATTTGTATGGGTCAGGCTTCCTCGGAGGGTACATTCTTCTTTGTTTACTTTTGTCCTTTTCTAGACCTGCACATTGCTTTGCCTTTCGATGATTTCACGATGGGTGTCCTTCAGGCACTCAACGTTACTCCTTCACAACTCTACTAAAAAACATGGGCTTCCCTCTAAACCTTTCGGCTCATTTGTGATATGTTTTGTCTCCATGCAACTCCATCCATTTTCCTCCATTACAATACATCCCACTCGGCCGACCCTGTCAGCTGCTTGTCTCTTGTTAGCCGCCCGGGTGACACACTATTTCCCCCCTTCACATCCTCGTACAAAAACTTGAAGTGGAAATTTTTCAAAATTTTCATTAAGCCTGAGGGTAGGGAGCTTTTCTTTGACGAGGGCGGCCGATCCAATTCCCCTTGTATTGGACCAAGACCCCCACTCGCTTCAAGAAATGGCCTCGTTCGGCCTCCAACGCCGAGGAGCTAGAGGTCTATGCTTTATTTGATAGCCTCTCAAGAAGGTTTCCTACCCGGAAGCTCTTGTCTGTTTATAAGTCATTCCAGCGATAGATTAACTTTCATGGTATATTTTTTTATTTTTTATCATTCCTCTCCTCGGTCGACCTATATTGTTAACTTACAAATTTTTCCTGTTGTAGGCATTATGACGAAAGAAGCTCTACAACCCTTCCCCTATCGGGGCGGCCGGTCCTTCCACCGTCCATAAGGAGAAGAAAAGAATGATGAAGGACATTGCCACAACCACCCGGTCTCCGCGCGACACTCTACGACGACCCCCTCAACCCTCTCCCATTCGGCTCGAGAGTCCCTCGCCGACCAGGGCCCCTTCGACCAATGTTGCTGCTGCTAGCCACCCTTTGGTGCTCATTGGAGGAGATTTTAAGTTCTTCAGGGGCATTCAAATTGAGTTGCATCACTAAGAGGTCTCAGCTATCCGCTAATACTCGCAACCGGAAGGTTGAGGAGATATCTCGGCTAGAGCACGAGCTGTCTGAGGCCACCACCTCCTTGAAGTCGTTGTTGGAAGCAATATCGACTTATGAGTTGAGGGTGGCCCAAGCTGAGACCGAGCTCGAGGTGAGCAACATTCGGTGCGCCGAAGCTGTGGCGCGGGAGAATAAGGAAAAGAAGAAGGTGGTCGAACTCGAGAAAGCCATGGAGGAGCTGAGGCTGGAGAACTTGGCCTTAGAATCTAAGAAGGTGTTAGTGGAGGACAAGCTCGACACTCAGCAAGGTAACATCTTATTGATGTTGGGTTAGACCTTCAACCAAGCCGTCCGACAAGCTTACCTGTTGTACAAGGGTCCACCTCCAGAAGGTGCCTTTGACGTCAACAAAGACGTTTATGAGGGTAAGATGGTCATCTTTACCGAGTTGGACGACCTTTGGAGCTCGATGTCGAGGACTTGTCTTATGTAATGTTTAATGCAAAAATTGTCATAAATTCCACTAGTTGTGTTTTTGAATTTTTTTTTTTAAATTTTCACATATATTAGAGCTCTTGAATGGTTTTAACTTTTATCTTTGAGTTCTTAAATTGCTATTAGATCATTAGCAATTTTCTTTAGAATTAGGTTTCCATTATCATCTTCTTCAAATTTCAGTTTTGAAAAATTTAGGAATTTTTCCAAAACAATTATGTGGTGCGAAAAGAAATATAGTGATGTGAACAGTAATCTAGATATATTTTCCAAATGTGATGAGATATGTGGTGCAAATAGAAATTCTAGTGGTGAACATATCAATTTTTCCAAAATTGTTTTTTAAGGGTTTCAGTTACCTTCATCCAGTGTTTGAGTTTTTGGTGCGATTTTTCAATATCATAAGCTTTAAAATCCTCTTCCGCTCCATCTGAATTGACTCAAGTCTCAAACTTCATTCGGAATAGTTTGTGGTGATAAGAACAGTGCTTCCTGTTGGTGGTTCTTGATAGCTTGAAACCTCATGGATTAGCTTGGGTCTTGGCTTGATGGAGTGATTGGTAGTAGCAATGAAGAATGGAGGTAAAGGAGGAGCTGCAAAGAGCTCTTAGTTCTTAGGAGTGTCAAGAAGGTGTGAAGAGGGTGTGAAAAGAAAGATCAAAGAATGAGTCTATCCACGGAAGGGAGACAAGAAAAGTTTTGCTAATAATGTTGGCAGCATAACACTATACATTTTTTTATCTGAATTTTCCATACCCAAGCACCTCCATTTATAGTAGAACGACTGACCAAGGATACAAGGAAAAAGAGTGGGAAATTTGAATGAAAATCATTCGAACTTTGGCGTCTATTCTAAGTCACAAAGTAAGTGTGATAGTACGTGGATAATGTGATGTGACTAAATTAGGTCTAACGATCAACCTAATATTTAATATTGACTATAATTAAGCCTAATATATCTTGGGTAGATTTTAGAAACCTAACTCTAATCCTAATTTACTTAAAATAAAGCCAAAATTTTGTAACTTTTAAGCAAGAAATTTCAAATCATATTCTTTATATTCCTACGTCATGACTCCTTCAAATATGTATAAAATTTTGTAGTTTAAGCAAGAAATTTCAAATCATATTCTTTATATTCCTAGGTTATGACTTCTTCGTATAAAAGAATGTTTCTATTTGAAGTAACTCAGTTCCACTTTTCTTAAATTCTCCTGGCCATTGCCTAGTGGTTAAGGGCTCTGTCATCAGTTCTATTCGAAATTCTTCATTTTTTATTCGAACTTTGAAGCAATTCATTTTGCATGAACGACAAATTATTCCAGTAATTGAAGCTGGAAGCGTTGAATTCAGTGAAGAATCAGTGAAAATCGATTTGAGAGGCAGTGAAGGACTTCTGTTGTGTGCTGAAATGGAACATCTGTTGGATTTTTTTTGTGCGTGATTGAAGGTATGTGGTGTTTCTGCATGTTTGTACAAAGTAGAAATTGAAATAAGTGAATACCAGTAAATCATAACAATCAAGTTTTGCATTTATCATTTAATTTTGGTGCGTGTGATTTGTTGTTCGTTGCAGTGAAGATTTGTTTTTCTCAAACAGTTTAGCGCAGATTTCATGCATATTGGCTTTAATCACTTAAATTTTCAATGTACGGTATCTGTTTTGAATTTAAATGCCATTTCATTTTGTGATTTGATTCTTTGGTTGTGTTTTTGGTATTGATCGGTGGTGTTGTTCGTGAATTTGTAATTGGAATTGATTTAAACGTTTTATCAAACACTTTGTGCAGATATATGATATTTGAATTGTTCAAATTGACACTGGAACATCACCAACATGGTTTGATTTTCTTGATCAAACAAATGTGCCGTGGTTGAATTTTGATTTGTGAGTTGATGAATTGGTGCAGTAGACGTTGGAGCCATAATTAAGTTCTGCAAAATTGTAAACTTTGTTGTTCATTTGATTCAAAGGGTGCAGAATTTTCTGGTTTATGTGCTGCAATTACATTGATTCAATTATGGTTTAGCAATTGGTGCAGGTTAACGTTGAATTGTGAAATTGGATTAAAAAAAGTCACATAAATTGCTGCTGGAGTAGGTTTCAGTGCTAACTCTTTTGGTACAGATTTGGTGTAGCTTTCAATTTTAATTTCAATGTAGTGCTGGCTGAAATTGGCAAATAAATTGAATACAAAGTGGTGTCCCTGGTTGTTTGAAAGCTGAAGCATGAAAATTATAGTGAGCAGGAGAGTTAAACAAGCAAAATGCTGTCAATTCTGATTTTGCTATTCGTGAAAATAATTGAGCAGTGGCTGAGGTTTTGGTTCGGTGATTAGTTGGAGAATTTTATTTGAGGCAATTCACTTCAGAACTTGCGTGATAAATTGGCAGCGTAAATTTGATGACAAATTGGTGTGCAAGCAGCGTGAATTGAAGTAAAAGTTTGGCAATTGGAGATTTCTTGGTGTGGGGCCCATTGAACACTGCACGTGATAGCTTGTACAATGGATCAATTTGTGCCATTTTCATTATTGGGCATTGCAGCATTTTGGGCCAAACCGTGGTTTAGCTGCACTTGGGCTGCACAAATTCTAGCTGGCAATTGCTTCCTACCTTATCACTGCACCCGATTCTAGCGGAAAAGACGAAACCGTCTTTAAAAAAATTTCCGAAATATGTGTTTTGGATTTTTTTTCCGGAACGAAATTTTATATTACGGATTTTTTTATCTGGAATGGGTTTTTCATTTTTTTTCTGGATTTTCATTTCCGAAACAGAATAATCTCTTTCTGGATTTTTTTTTTCTGGAATGTATTATTTTTAATTCTGGATTTTTTTTGTCCGAAATAGAATTTTAATTTTAATTTTCAGATTTTTATTTCCAAAATTAAGGGCATTTTTGGAAATTAAAAAAATATGTTGGGTGCAGGTTAAAAATGATCGGGTGTAGGGAGCATTTGCCATTCTAGCTGAATGACACTTATTACATGGCAATTTTTTCCTCCACATTCGTAGTTTCTGCTGCACCTCAATACTTTTAGTGAAAAGTTAGATTTACTCCTATCGAAATTAAAAATTAAGTATAAGTTTTTATACCCTCTGTAGGGATATCGTATACTGAAGCGTGATAATTTAAACAAAAGATTATGAGAAATTAAAGTAATAAGAAAAAATGAGAATGATACCAGAAAATTTTAGGTGGAAAACTCCTTTGAATAGAGATAAAAAACCACCGACCAGAGAGCCAAAACTTCCACTATAATGGTAAGCACCAAAACAAATTCTCTCTATATGGGTTAAACACTTACACCCAAGAGAAGAAATAGAAAGTATAGGAAAAGAGAGAGGAAGTGTGTGTGTTGTTGTTTGTTGTGTGTTACATTGCTTGAAGGAAGCCACTATATATAGTGGTTATAGGAGACAAGAATAATAAAATCAATTAATGGTAAGTAACCTCCCTTTGATGACAATTAATTGTAGTAAGAAACCTCCATTTGATTACAATTAATTGTGGCAAGTAACCTCCAAATTATGTCAAGAAAATGGAAAGGTGAGTCATAACCCACAAATCTCCACCTTGTTGATCTCAATTCCTAAAATTATCTTGGCAGGACCTAAGTCCTTCATGTCAAATTCACTACTAAGCTGGGTCTTTAACTTGTTAACTAAAGATTTATCTCTTGCGGCAATCAACATGTCATCAACATATAACAACAAGTATATAAATGACCCATCGGATGTTTTTTGAAAATAGACACAATTATCATAACTACTTCTGGAACCAACCATGAAAGAATCAAACCTCTTATATCATTGTCTTGGTGATTGCTTCAAGCTGTAGAGAGATTTCTTCAAACGATATACATGGTTCTCCTTTCCAGGAACAACGAACCCCTCAGGTTGCTGGATGTAAATCTCTTCCTCAAGATTACCATGAAGAAAAGCAGTTTTCACATCTAACTGTTCCATCTCCAAATCATACAAGGCAACTAAAGCAAGTAATATATGTATTGAAGTATGACGAACAACAGGAGAAAATACTTCATTAAAGTCAATACCTTTCTCTTGATCAAAACCTCTTACAAAAAATCTTGCTTTATTCTTTGTACTCTCAACACCAAGGATCCCTTCTTTTCTCTTAAAGATCCACTTGTAACTAATGACTCATTTTCCTTCTGGTAACTTCACCAATTCCCATGTTTCGTTTTTGAGAAGACTCTCAACTTCTTCTTGCATAGCAGCAATCCACTTTGTTGAGTCGTCATTGGAGATAACTTCAGAGTATTTCTTGGGTTCATCTTCTTCACCCATCTCTTGTCCAATGGTTAAAGCATAAGCAATGTTGGTAGATTCTGCAATTAATCTTTGAGTCGGTTTTCTTGGTCTCTGTTGTGGAAGTTCTTGAGCCATAGACCACGACTCTGGTAACCCTCGTCGTTGAGGTAGACATTGCTCATATGGAGTCACATGTTCATTTGTACCATCAATAGCAGTGGCTTGATCATCTTGAGTGCTAGAGGAATTCGGAACGTTTTCCTCATGAACGGGTGTTTTAATCTCAAACTCCACCTTCTCTCGAGCATCTTCCTGGTCACCTGTATCAATTGAGGAAATGACAATATCTTTTACAGAAGAGAGCATAGCATTTTCATTAAAGGTCACATTCCGACTGTGAATTACTTTGTGAGATTCTGGGTCATATAAACGATAGCCTTTAACCCCTAAGCCATAACCCAAGAAAATGCACTTCTTAGCACGAGATTCTAATTTTCCCTCGTTTACATGAGAATAAGCAGGACAACCAAATATTTTAAGATTAGAATAATCAACAGGGTTACCTGACCAAACTTCTACTAGAATGTTGCAATCAATTGATCTGTTAGGAGAGCGATTTATCAGATAACATGTCGTTGAAGCCGCTTCAGCCCAAAAAGATTTGCTCAAACCAGAATGGGAGAGCATGCAATGAACTCTCTCCAGGATAGTTCTATTCATTCTTTCTGCAACCTCGTTCTGTTGTGGAGTCCTTGGGATAGTGAGGTGTTTGGAAATGCCTTCCTTATTGCAGAAATCATTGAATTCATTCGAACAGAACTCAAGGCCATTGTTTGTCCTTAGCCTCTTTATCTTCTTGCCAGTTTGATTCTCAATCAATAATTTCCACTCTTTAAAAGTGGAAAATGCTTCATTCTTATGTTTGAGAAAATACACCCACAATTTTCGTGAGAAATCATCAATAATTGTCATCATATAATGATATTTACCTTTGGAGGGAACTTTTGACGGACCCCAAAGATTCGAATGAATATAATCCAAAGTACCTTTGGTTCTGTGTATGGCTTTAGAAAAACTAACCTTTTTTTGCTTACCAAAAATGCAATGTTCGCAGAAATCAACCTTTCTAGTATAGTGGTTACCAAGGTGACCCTTCTTCTTGAGGATTAGAATTCCCTTCTCACTCATGTGGCCTAATCTCATATGCCACAACTTGGTGTTATCTTTGTTGGGTGAGGCAACAACTGCAGAACCTGTAACTGTTGAACCCTGCAGCACATACAAACTATCACATCGAATTGCCTTTAGTAACACAAAAGCTCCTTTAGACACTTTTAAAACTCCACCTTCAGTTGAGTATCTACACCCATGAGATTCAAGAGTGCCTAAGGAAATGAGATTCCGTTTCAACTCAGGGACATATCTGACACCTGTGAAAGTTCTAACAATTCCATCACGTGTCTTGATTTTGATTGTTCCTTCACCAATAACTTTGCATTGAACATCGTTTCCCATCAAAACAAGACCATTATAAACTGGTTCATATGTGGTAAACCAATCTCTATTGTGAGACATGTGAAAAGTACAACCAGAATCAAGAATCCATTCAATTTTAGACCTTTGTTCAGTGTTGGAAGCTACAAAACAATCCCCATCAGATTCAGTTTCAACAATACTAGCTTCGGCAAATTTTTCTGGTTGCTTACCATTTCCCTTATCTTCTCTATCTTGCTTATTTTTCAATTTATAACATTAAGAGATCTCGTGTCCCTTTTTCTTGCAATAACGACAATATTTGGAGTTCTTGCCTCTAGATTTTGACCTAGATTTATATTTACTGTTCCTACCTTTCTCTTGGTTTCTCCTTCTAACTACTAATCCTTCACCAGAACTTTCAGAATGAATTTGAGTATCAAATTTTTCTTTGGCTAGTAAATTAGTCTTGACATCATCAAAGCTTAAGGTAAGATAATTACCGTATAACATAATTTCTTTGAATTGTCGACGCGAGGGTGGTAGAGAAACAATAAGTAGAACGACTTTATCCTCATCATCAATTTTAACATCCAAATTTTCCAAATCAATTATGATGGAATTAAATTCATCAAGGTGAGATTGGATGGGAGTACCTTCGGACATTCGGAGTGTAAAGAGTCTCTCCTTTAATCGGAGCTTGTTTACAAGACTTTTTGTCATGTATAGACACTCCAATTTACTCCATATGCCTTTTGTAGTTTTCTCGTTGATGACCTCACGCAACACCTCACGGGACAAGCATAATTGGATTGCAGACAATGCCTTTTCATCCATCTCATCCCACTGCTCCTCCGTCATAGTGGCTGGCCTCGTCATTTTACCTGCCAGAACTTTCTTTAAACCATTCTGGGTGAGAACAGCTAGCATCTAGACTCGCTAGATAGTAAAGCTGATTTTACCATCAAATTTCTCAATATCGAATTTCGACATTGTTGAACAACAGATCCTGGTTGAATTATCGAAAAAGCTCTTATACCAATTTGTAGGGATATCGTGTACGGAAGCGTGACAATTTCAACCAAAGATTATGAGAAATTAAAGTAACAAGGAAAAATGAGAATGATACCAGAATTTTTTAGGTGGAAAACCCCTTTGAATAGAGGTAAAAAAACCACCGGCGAGAGAGCCAAAACTTCCACTATAATGGTACTGGGAGTACAATGAATTCCTCTCAGGCTAATAGATAAATAGCCCCAAAACAAAATCTCTCTATATGGGTTAAACACTTACACCCAAGAGAAGAAATATAGAGTATAGGAAAAGAGAGAGGAAGCGTGTGTGTTGTTGTTTGTTACATTGCTTGAAGAAAGCCACTATATATAGTGGTTCTAGGAGACAAGAATAATAAAATCAATTAATGGTAAGTAACCTCCCTTTGATGACAATTAATTGTAGTAAGAAACCTCCATTTGATTACAATTAATTGTGGCAAGTAACCTCCTAATTATGTCAAGAAAACAGAAAGGTGAGTCATAACCCATACCCTCCATCATCTAGTATTATGAATTTTACAATTTGGGAATTGTAAAATTAGGAAGTCATTTCTCGAATTATAGAATTTAAAATACAGGGTTGGTTTCCAAATTTTACAATTCGAAAACCATATTCTAGATTCAGATTCTATAATTCGAAAGTCATTTCTAAGTCTAGAAAATGACTTTTGAATTGTAAAATTCGAAATACAAATTTGAAAGGGTATTTTTTGGAATTTTAATAATCATGGAGGTGCAAGAAGAAATTGCCTTATTGGATACATATTCTTAGTCTTTATTTTTTAAAAATTTTGTAATCCAATTATACTGTCTATCTTTAGGTGTTTCTTTTATTGCCTACTTCCTTGAATAATTTAAATTACAGTTGTCATAATTTTTGGATAATCTTTGTGTCCTGCTCTAATCTCTTGAGTTTAACTTTCTTAATTTTGAGTTTTTCTTGATTTTGAATTTTCTTGGTCTGTGGAGATGAAAATTATCTTTTAGTGTGTGTTTGCTTTTGGGGGTGATGGAGGTTGAGGTTGAGGGTGAATGTGTGTCACCCTTGTTTGCTTCTATGAGAGAGGGAGGTTGAGGGTGAGAATGAATGGAAAGTTTAGGGTATTTTGGATCCTCTCATAATTGAAGAGAAATGAGATGAAAAGACCATGGTGCCCTTACTTTCTCATACAATAATATTAATAATGGAAATTATTATTAATAATAATTTTGTGTATATATATATATATATATATATATAACATAACATAATTTAAAGAATCATAAATAATATTAAAATTATCTAAATAAATTAACTTAAGTAACAAAATTAATTTAAATTAATAAAATGAAAAATAATAAAATTATACTTACATTTAAAATTATATTTAATTATTTCTTTGAATTTTACATTTTTTTCTTTTATTTATAAATAAAACTTTAAATTATTTTAATTAACTAAAATATGCACAAAATTAATAATTATTTATTCTTTTTTTATATATAAGGGTAAATTTGTAATCTTATAATTTACACTATTCAAAATAATTTAAAATACTCTTAGAACCATCACATCACTCACGTATCTAATAAACTTTCTTCACACATTCACTCTAACATACCATAATCTAAACACACTAACTTTTTTCACACTTTCTTCTCACACTCTCACTCTCCCACACCCTCAACTTTTCACTCCCCAATCCAAACAAAACCTTAGTTATAATCTTAGGAAAATGCTGACTAAACTTGTTAGGTAGCATATTGGAAAAGAAAAAGAACAAGCTAAAGATGATCACTTTTTAGAGAACCAACAAGTAGAAGTTCAATCTTTATAGTTGACATTTCTTTGGTCTTTGAGACTCTCTTTTTTTTTCATAAAAGCTTTCATGTTAGGCATCAATATGCAACTTGACATTGTAGCTAGGCTGACACCTCAGGTACCAACAATCATCTACCATCACATGAAAAAAAGTATTATTAAAAAATAAAAGAAAGAAAGAAAATACAATAAAAAAATATGAAAGACTACACCAAAACCTATATGTTAACAAAAGCGATACATATGTAGATGTACTGGACATGAGTGCTCGGGACCTCGGTCTAAGCACTTTGGTAGGGTCAACTCGATTTTTTGGCCAACATGGGCCCAAAAGGTGGGCCATGAAATCGGTCCAAGCACTGGTAAGACAACTAAAAAAGATAGTTAAAATAGAAGGAATTTTTTTGTTTATTTATAACACATGCAAATTAAATGTAAAATAAAAGTTGTTAAGAATAATGTTGTTAGCACCCGAAAATAATGGTGCACATGTAAACATAATATTTTCCTGTTGTTAGCACCCGAAGATAAGAGGTGCACGTGAACATGTGGTTTTTTTGTTATGATTATATGCTTTCTGTTGAGATTATCTTCTCATTAGTAGAAGTTGTTGAAGGAAAATCTATAAAAGGGGCTTGAGACCCCTCGTAAAGGTACGTTGTTTCTGAATACCTAAGACTGAAACTGATTACTTATTTTGTATGTTCTCATTGACTTGATCTTCGAAGTGTGATCAACAAGTAGAGCCCCCTCTGTCCCAGTGGAGCGTTGTTCCAGTGCACCAAGAGGAGACAGACCAGAAGAGGAACTCTCCATACAATCCAATCGAGGTCAACCGACAAGAACAATAGACTATACCTATTCATAAATAATTCTAAGAACATACTAGATGGAACCCTATTATATCAATGAAATGATTCTATAGGAATAAATCCTAAATTAGCCAACTTATCAACACATGCATTCCCTTCACGAAAAATATGAGTAACCCTAAACCTGATTTTCTCATGGTAATTAAGACAAGTATTCCATCGATTATGAAACATCCACAGAACATTAGTTCTATCAGTAAACACAACACAAACCAAGACAAAATCACATTCATGCCAAACATTAGTAAGCCCCATCTTTTGAGCTTCCTCCATAGCATGTATAACTCCTAAAACTCAACAACCATAACAGTCTGAACTTCAAGAAACACAGAGAAAGCACCAATAAACTCCATCATACTCCCACAAAAAATACCTCCACAAGTAGCAAGACCAGGATATCCCCTAGCAACCCCATCAATGTTAATTTTAACCCAGCTGGTGAAGGGAATTCCCATCTAACAGGAAGAGGATGAAGAACTTTACCAATACGAGTATTAATACAAAAAAAACTTAATCACATTGAAATCCAACATATCATTCTTCATTGAAGCTTTAGCCGAACTACCCATTAGACAAGTTAAATCTTTAATTACCGAAATAGCCCTAGAAACCTCAATCTTATCCTGAAATCTAGCATAATTCCTCATACGCCATATCATCCAAATAGAAAAAGGTATCACATCAAGCTTAATCAATTTAACCAAAGGACTATCATCAATCTTAATAAAAGAAAGAATATCATCCTTATTAGAGAAATGAAAAGTAAGAAAAAATTGTCGAACCCAACTCCAAATATGCAAAGCATTAGAACATTCAAAAAATAAATGTTGAATAAATTCCTTGTGCTTTTTGCAAAGTGTACACATAAAACATATATGCAAACATTTATTCTGAATATGTTGATCTGTAGGAAGCCGCTAATGAAAAACTTTTCAGAGTACTAGAGTTTTGGAAGGTGAAATAGATGAAGACCAATTGAATTTACCCCAACCACATGAACTCTTGGTTCCAAGAAAAAATTCCTAGCCGATTTAAGAGTGAAACGAAAAGACTCATCTAGAATCCATTAGGAATATCATGTTCCTCCCTAACCATGATATAATTAAAAAAATGAGGCCTCTGCTGTAAAGACAAGGGAATATTCCAATCCCAACCTATCCAAAACTGAGAGACTGTATTCAGAATGCTATGACCATCAGATAATGCTACAATAATTGCTAAAGAAGTAGTAGAGCACCATTTATCATTCCAGATATTAATAAAAGTACCTGTACCGCCCTGGTAGTCGGAAGTGATGATGTGGCACCAAGCTACAGTGTAGGCGTGTTGACAAGGCGCCAGATCCGCAGAAGGGAAGGAAGTCGGGGGGCTCGAGTAGTCGCCAATTATTAAGTTGGCGTGCTCCGATCTCCAGCCTACCAGGCGATCGCCCAGTTGAAGATGAAGTCGCCAGATTGTAAACTCAGGTGACTAAGTGATTGGAGATCGCCGGAACAAGCACATCGCCGAAGATGAACGTGGTGCAGATTATGAAGGCGGCCGGCGAGACCACAGGGAAGGTGTACGAGAGCACCCTAACTCGCCTGTTCCAGTAAAGATCGCGCTCCCAAGTTAGCTATGCACTGGGCAGCACCATGCATAAATAACTTAGCCAAAAAGAGAGTCAGAAGCAGCGCCCAAGTCAAGAAGGCTCCAGATGGTCGCACGTGTACGGCTGGATGCGAGCCACGTGTCCAGGTCTGTAACTGCCAGGAGAGAGAAAGTGACCAGGTATATAAGAGTTCTCAACGAACTTTCTGAGGTACGCACGTTCAGATTACACTCTTTACGCTTGCGAGTTCTAGAGCTTACTGTGAGAGAGAACATTGCACGGTTCCTCGAGATTTCTTGAGTGATTTTGCTCTTAGTATTTGGTGGTTCAGTCACTGACTTGGGCGTTGGAGTGCGATCGGTCGCAGCGGCGCCGCTCTATTCTTTTGCAGGTTCTTGAGGTGGATCTCGAAGAAGAACGGAGGTTTGAAGCGGTGCACACGTCGATCCTTTGACGAGGCAGTTTCCAGCGTTCTGGTCAACAGGCAGGATCATCAGGCGCCCACCGTGGGGCCCTGTAAAACTTGCTCCCATCCACAGCGTGAGTTCTTGGAGGTTTTCGAAGTTTTCTGCGTGGTTGTGTGCTGGTGCAACCATCGCTCGCTGTTTGCTTGAGATTTGTTCGGTGAATTCGCGTTTTATACCGCTCGTTTGGGTTTTTGATCGGTGAAGTGAGGTTTTCCTGCTGTTTACGCGTGATTTGTTTGGTGGAGTTGAGTTCTTTCGCTCGTTTGGTTATCTGTGGGAGAAGCGGTGGTTTCTGGTGGAGTTGCAGGTTTCTTTGAAGCTGAAGTAAGTGTTGTTCGCTGCATTCTGTGATTCGCTAAGTTTCATGAGAAAAATGAGAAGCAATCGTTCAAGTCCGGTTGCGCCCGTCGCTGCTGAAGGCGCCGCCGCCATGACCATGGCGCAGATGGCAGAGATGATGCGTTCGTTGCAGGCAACTGTGGAAGCCTCGCGCATAGAACAGGCGAGAATGCATGAGGACCTGGTCGCCTCTCGCGCCAGGAATGATGAGCTTAGCAAGATGACTGAGGAGCTGCGTCTAGCCCTTCAGGAGCAGCAAGGGCGTTCTACTGCTGAAGAGGTTGCGCCGTCGTCGCCACCTCGTGTTTTTCCTATGCCTTTTGTTCAGGCGATTACTGACACGCCCATTCCTACGAGTGTGGTCCCTGTTAAGGCTGTTTTCACCGGCGTGGAGGATCCTGAAGCTCATCTCACCACGTTCCATACACAGATGATGTTGTCGGGGGGATCAGACGCCGTGTATTGCAAGATGTTCGTGAGCACGCTCCAGGGAACGACGCTGGAATGGTTTGTGAGCTTGCCTAACGGTCACATAACCAGTTTTCAACAGTTCTCGAAGATTTTTGTCGAGCAGTACATTGTGAATAAGGCACCGCCCAGGGTGTCTTATGATTTGTTTGATATAAGGCAATATCAGGGAGAGTCCCTCAGGAACTACCTGAATCGCTTTGGGGCGCAGATGGTCAGATCGCCGGCCAAAGATGAAGAAATGCTGGTCTACGCATTCAAGAAGGGCGTGTTGCCGGGACCATTCTGCGAGGCGTTGATCAGGGCACACCCCGCCACGTTTGCTGAGGTTAGGCGACTTGCGGTGGCCCACATCGCCGACGAGAGCGAAGTCGCCGAGAAGAGAGGAAGCGTGGCTCCCGCTAGGCCACGTGCCCAGACCAGGATCCAGCCACAGAGAGTGCTGGAGACAGCGGCGACCAGAAGGGATCAGAGGACTCGCCATCCTTATGATCCAAGGAAGAACAAAGGCAGGGGCCAAGGACGCCAGCAACCAGCACGCCGGGAATACAATCGCCCGCCCAAGCACAAGTTTGTCATGGGATTGGCGGATCTGATCGCCATTCCCAATATATCCGCTAGGTTGAAGGCGCCAGAAAAGGTGGGCGACAGGGTGCTGGGACCAAAGCCAGACGCCTGGTGTGAGTTTCACCAGGGCTTTGGCCATACAGTGGACTCGTGCTTAGCATTGGGATACCAGCTCGACGATCTAGTAAAGAGCGGGTTCCTAAATGATTATTTGCTGGACAAAAGGACGAGGGGTGCATCGAGCTCCTAGCCAGCAGGTGCTGAAGCTCAGCAGCACGAGATGCCTACGCACGGAGAAATCCATACCATTGTAGGGGGTTTCTCAGGAGGTGGATGCACCGCATCACAGAGGAAGAGGTACACGAGGTCTGTGATGACGGTGGATATGTTTGAAGACCACTCGCCGGAAGTGGATATCACATTCACCAAGCAAGATCTCCGGGATGTTGTGCCTCATGACAACGATCCCATAGTAATTTCGCTGATAACAGCGGGAAGAAAGGTCCACAGGGTGCTGGTGGACCAAGGAAGCTCGACAGATGTGATGTTTTGGCCGACTTTCACGCAGCTAGAGCTGCCCCTTGACCAGCTGAGGCCCTGTGGAGGGTGTTTGTATGGGTTCGCGGGTGACCAGGTGGAGGTCAGGGGGTACATAGAATTGAGGACAACGTTTACAGATGTGGCGGGTTCAAGAACGGAGAAAATCAAATACCTCGTTGTAAACGCTCCTTCAGCATACAACATCCTGTTGGGAAGGCCCACGCTCAACAGGATAGGTGCCATACCATCGACCCGGCACATGAAGGTGAAGTTGCCGTCCATGGAGGGGGTGGTTATCACCATCAAATCCGATCAGAAGGAAGCAAAGAAGTGCTATGAGAATAGCCTGAAAAACAAGAGATCGGTGAGTTACGTAACAACCACCCCGCCTCCTGGTGTGAAGCCCAGATCGACGGTAACAGAAGAGACCGCCGGAAGGGACGTGGAGATGGTGGATGCTGAGCTAGGGGAGGGGAATGCCGGTCTGGAGGAGGAAGAGGCAAGGAATCGCCCTAAGGAAGCGAGAGAACTGGGAATCGCCAGGGCGGTGATCGCCAGAGAAACCAGACCAAAACCCGTCGAGCAGTGGCTCGAGAGAGAAATCGGGGGAAAGATCTTCAAGCTGGGAAGATCCCTGAAGGTTGAGCTCCAGGACCAGATCGCCAAGGTGATTGAGCGGCATCTGGACGCGTTTGCATGGTCCGCTTCGGACATGCCCGGGATCGACCCCGACTTCTTGTGCCATCATCTGGCGATGGATAACTTGGTGAGACCAGTGCGACAAAGAAGAAGAAAGTTCAACGAGGAGAGGAGGCAGGCGATCAGGGACGAAACACAGAAACTCCTCGCTGCAGGCCACATCAGGGAAGTCCAGTACCCTGAATGGCTGGTAAATGTCGTGCTGGTGAAGAAGAGTAACAGGAAATGGCGCATGTGCGTCGATTTCACCGACCTGAACAAAGCTTGCCCAAAGGATTCGTATCCTTTACCAAGCATAAACGCCCTGGTAGATAGTGTTGCAGGGTGTAAGTTGCTGAGCTTCCTGGATGCCTTCTCGGGGTATAATCAGATCAAGATGCATCCCATGGATGAAGAGAAGACAGCCTTCATGACGGAGAGATCGTGCTATTGCTATAAGGTGATGCCGTTTGGGCTGAAGAACGCGGGGGCCACGTACCAGAGGCTGATGGATCGAGTACTTGCACCAATGCTGGGAAGGAACGTGCAAGCGTACGTCGATGACATGGTCGTTACCTCGCCGGAAAAGAGCAAGCACGTTGCAGACTTGGAAGAATTGTTCACGACGATCGCCAAGTTCAGATTAAAGCTTAATCCAGAGAAATGCATTTTCGGTGTGGAGGCTGGAAAGTTTTTGGGTTTCCTCTTGACTGAAAGAGGCATAGAGGCCAACCCTGATAAGTGTGCCGCCATCTTGGCGATGAGGAGCCCAGCTACGGTGAAGGAAGTTCAATAGCTGACAGGTCGGATGGCAGCCCTGTCTCGCTTCGTGTCAGCTAGCGGAGAAAAGGGCCATCCCTATTTTCAGTGCCTGAGGCGCAATAATAAGTTTTTTTGGACGAAGGAGTGCGAGGAAGCCTTCGTCAAGCTGAAGGAGTATCTGGCGAGCCCGCCGGTTTTGTGCAAACCGCTGGTGGGAACCCCTCTCAGGTTGTATTTTGCTGTAACTGAGAGGGCGGTGAGTGCGGTGCTCGCCCAGGATCAAGATCAGGCCCAAAAGCCTATTTATTTTGTGAGTAAGGTGTTGCAGGGCCCCGAGACGAGATATCAGGCCCTAGAAAAGGCTGCGCTGGCTGTGGTATTTTCGGCGAGGAGGTTGTGCCACTATTTCCACAGCTTCACCATTCTGGTCATGACTGACCTGCCCATCCAGAAGGTCTTGAAGAAGCCTGACGTCGCAGGAAGGATGGTGAAGTGGGCAGTAGAATTGTCAGAGTTTGATATTAAGTATGAGCCCCGAGGCCCGATCAAGGGGCAGATCTTTGCGGATTTCGTGGTCGAGCTCTCGTCTGAGGCGACACGAGTTGAAGGGGACGATTTCCGTTGGGTACTCTCGGTGGATGGATCGTCGAACCAGCAGGGTAGCGGTGCTGGAGTCATTTTGGAAGGACCCAACGGCGTGCTGATCGAACAATCTTTGAGATTTGCTTTCAAAGCCAGTAATAATCAAGCAGAATATGAGGCGTTGATCGCCGGGATTTTGCTGGCCAAAGAGATGGGAGCCAGGGTGTTAATGGCTAAGAGTGACTCGCTGCTAGTCACAGGGCAAGTAACAGGTGAGTTCCAGGCTAAAGACCCACAAATGGCGGCTTACTTGGAGTATGTGCAGGAATTGAAGAGTTCCTTTGCCTCCTTTGAAGTGGTGCATGTGCCCAGAGAGCAGAATGCCCGAGCTGACTTGCTAGCTAAGCTCGCCAGTTCAGGCAAGGGGGGTAGGCAGAGGACAGTAATTCAAGAAACTCTGAAGATGCCGAGAACATTTGTAGCAGATCACCTGGTCCTTCAGATAAGCAAGTCGACGGAGAAAGCAGCGAGAAGTCATAAGTCCCTGACGCAAGAAACTCTGAGATCGCCGAGAATTAGAGCATGTCGAGGAGAGAAGGTGAACATGACGCACGTGTGCGCTATCCATGACCCAGACACCTGGATAACACAGTACAAGCGATGCCTGGCAGATGGTCTTCTCCCACTGGATCCGACAGAGGCTAGGAAGGTAAAGAAAAATTCTAGCAAGTACACGTTGATTGATGGCGATCTGTACAGGTTTGGGTTCACTCACCCACTCCTGGAGTGTGTACATGGCGAGAAGTGCACGAGAATCATGGCAGAGTTCCACGAAGGTATATGCGGAAGCCACGTCGGGGGTCGAGCTCTGGCCGCGAGGACTCTCCGTGCAGGGTACTACTGGCCATCGATGAGAGAAGACTGCAAGAAGTATGCCCAATGTTGCAAACAATGCCAACAGCACGCCGATTGGCACAAGGCGCCTCCCGAGGAGTTGAAGTCGATCTACAGCCCTTGGCCGTTTCACACTTGGGGAATCGACATCCTGGGACCATTCCCGCTGGCGATCAGGCAGATGAAGTACTTGGTGGTGGCGATTGAGTATTTCACCAAATGGGTCGAAGCAGAGCCAGTGGCCCAGATCACCGCACACAAGATCGAAGGTTTCGTGTGGAAGAATATTGTGTGCCGGTTTGGAGTGCCCAAGCGCCTGGTGTCAGACAATGGGACTCAGTTTGCAAGCCACTTGTTGAAGAAGCTGTGCGAAGGGGTGGGAATTCAACAAGTGTTTGCATCTGTCGAGCACCCTCAGACGAATGGCCAGGTGGAGTCGGCTAATCGGGTGTTGCTGAGAGGTTTGAAGAGAAGGCTAGAGAAAGCCAAAGGAAGCTGGGCTGAGGAGGTACCCCGTATAGTCTGGGCGTACCACACCACAGAGCAGTCAGGCACCCATGAGACCCCGTTCAGCTTGGTCTATGAGTGTGATGCGATGATTCCAGTAGAGATCCAGGAGAGCTCGCCGAGATTCCAGAACTTTGTAGAGGAAGACTCGAATGAAGAGAGAAGGCTGAACCTGGATCTACTGGATGAGGTCAGGGAAGAGGCGAGATTGAAGGCTGAAGCGGTGAAGAGAAGGATTGAACGAAGATATAACTCGAAGGTGATGCCAAGACAGTTTAGAGAAGGCGACCTGGTGATGAGAAAAGCCCACCAGTACGAGATGGAGAATAAACTGTCGCCCAAGTGGACAGGGCCGTTCAGAATAACCGAGGCGCTCGGGAACGGCGCCTACCGCTTAGAGACATTGGAAGGAGGGGCGATTCCTCGCACTTGGAACGCCACGCACCTGAAGTTGTATTACAGTTAAGAAGCCTTGTAAGTAAAGACAAACACGAAGTTATATTACAATGTCTCTGTTAAAACAGTTTGAAGGGGGCACTCTTTTTTCCCTAAGGAGGGTTTTTAATGAGGCCACCCAATAAAGAGAAGTTTTCGAAGTACAAGTTGTTTTAGATTGCGTGCCTGTTGTTTTCAGAAAATTTTGAAGAAAGACCTTGTCACTTGTATGTGGCTTAAGGCAAGTTAAAGATATATTGCATGCCTTCTAAAAAGTTTTTAAGTCCTCATCGTCTTTCAGCGATCGGAGGCACCAGCTAAAAGACCTCAACGCCCTTGCGCGTCCTGAGGCGAGTTAAGGACCTCCTCGCCGCCGAGCGAGTGCAGGCGAGAAAGAGCGAAAAGTCCTCAGTGTTTCTGGGGGCGAGGAGATGTAACCCCTGGGGCAATATAGAGGCACCAGTGAAAAGTCCTCAGTGTTTCTGGGGGCGAGAAGATGTAACTCCCGGGGCAATGTAGAGGCAAGTAAAAGACCTTCTCGCCTATGAGCGAATTGAGGCAAGTAAAAGACCTTCTCGCCTATGAGCGAGTCCAGGCAAGATAAAATCCTTCTTGTCTCGAACGAGTTCAGGTACGGTGTTAAGGGTGGACGAAGTTTGGAAGGTGGCTAAGGTAGGTTCGAAGAGAACGCCTAGCCACCCGGCCTTTTGTTCTGAAGTTCAGGAAGGTAGAGAAGGATCCGAAAGGCGCCTCTACCCCCAGATAAAAGAGCAATGGCCAAGGCATGAAGCCAGAAAGAAACTGATATCGCCAAGAGTCTTTGGCGACCGGGAAAAGTTCAAGCAGTGGCGAGAAAGTTAAAAGACCCGTTTTGATGAAGCAGATCGGGTGAAGAAATGTTTTAAGCCGGTGGTTGAGTCGAAGTTCGTTGCTTGAAGAGTAATTTTGCGCTAAGGTTAATTGCCTTAAGATTACGAGTTGTTAAAGTGATTATTATTGCTTGAAGTTGAAATGGTCCGAAACAGTTAAGTACAAGATCGGGCCTACAAAATTACTAAGTTATTTCTCTGAAGTGGATTGCGCAAGAGAAATTAAAGCAGCCAAGGAAGTTACAAGAAGAAATACAAAGGCAGTTTCATTAAAGTAAATATCAGTTTGGGGTGCGTAAAAAGAAAAAGAAGAAAGTTCATTACAACTGCATACAAAGATAAAGCATTAAAGTGGTGGATGAGGGGAAATTGATTAGTCTTCGACGGGAACCACCTTCCCATCCACCACCTCATTGTTTAAGGACACCATGCTGAGATCCAGATCGGGGAACAAGCATGCACACTGTTCCCGTGCAGCAGCGAATCTAGCAGCCAGAATTTGGGCAGAACTCATATTAAGATCTTCAATCTGCTTCTGGAGTCCTTCAGTTTGTTCCGTCAGCCTTTTATTCTGCTGCTCCAGCTCCTCAACTTGCTTTTTGAGTTTTTCGTTGATCTCTTGAGCCTGGAGAAGGTCTTCAGCAACCTTCTTGGATTCCGCTTGCACTTGACCCAATTCAGCGGTGATCTTCCCCTTCTCTTTGTTGGCCTCGACAAGCTCAGCCATGGCGTCATCCCTCGCCTTCTCCACCTTACCAAGGAAGATCTCCCGATCAGCAGACCTCTGCTCCAGTTTTTTCACCTTGGCGGCGTCAGTTTTTATCAAAGCTTCCAAGTCAGCCACCTTAACGCGATAAGGCACAATCTTGCTCTCTAGTTCAATCTTTTCTTGAGCCAGTTGCTGCACCTTATGGCGGAGGTCGGTGGCCTCCTTGCGCTCCAACCGGAGCTCGGTGCTCATCGCATCTTCTACTCGGGAGTGCTCAATCTCCGCGAGTGTCAGATTGAAGGACAACTTCTCCACCGCAACCCTCATGGTGCTGTTCTCAGTTTTAAGGTTGAAGAGGTCGTCCTGGAGCTTCCTGGTGGAGCTCTCCACAGCTCTGGTTATGATGGCAGGGATGTCTTCTGCTATCGTCTTCAGCTTAGCAGATAAAGGCTCCCACATCCTCGTGACCTCGAGAGGGAGGTTTGCTGCTTGTAGAGGCGCTGGGTGGGCCTGTTGCTGGTTTTCGTCGCCACCTTCTTTAGTTGGCTCTTCAGTAGGCACTTCTGGGCGCGGTGGCGACGTCGGGGATTCGGTAATCAGGATTGGAGAAGTATGGGAACCTCATCCTCGATTGGAGCGATGTCTGCAGCTGAGGTATTTGAAGGAGGACCCCCTCCAGCTGATACATATGGTGTGGAGGCGCTCGGGGGGTCCTCCAAGAAATTGGTTTCGGCGGCCTCGACCGCAGGTGGTGCAGTTGCCAATGGAATGGCTTGGACAGGTGAGGCAGGAGCTGGTGGAGATGGCAAAGTTGGAGGTGGAGCGGGCGTGGATGGGGGTGTTGAGGTTGGAAGAGGGGGTGGGGCAGGTGGTGAAGAAGGTGCCACCCTCTTCCTCTTTGTAACGAGGCCATCTTCGGTGACCTCGTCATCTTCTTCCTCCTCCTCGTGGACTACCTGGGGAGTTTTCCTCTTGGGCCTTTTGAGGACAAGTTTTTTGCGCTGGGCGGCGGGTTGGGCATCAGAAGGTGCTGGGCCCTTGGGTGGCGATCGACACTGTGCGGCGGCGATCTCCACCACAGAGTTTGGCACTGTTTGAGAACCCGTCGCCAACCCGTGGAGTCGGGCGAGCGTCCTTAACTCAGCAAGCTTGCCCTGGCCCAACATGTTATCTGCATAGAGCAAAAATGCATGGATTAGTTCAGAGAGAAGATAAATGCATAAGGCAGTATACACAGCAAAACAGATGAAGGGTGCAGAAAAATAAAACCAAAGTCTTGCGCACAACGCACAAGACGCCCAGAAACAGTTAACAGAAGCAAGTATTAAAACAAGAGCTTGAATGTTCTAACCTATTCGAATTTCGAGTTGGTCCTCGAAGAATTCGAAGCAGATCAGGGTGGTGGTGAGGAAGGTGATGTTGGCATCCGCCACACTCTTCCAAAAGAAGCAGAGATCCCTGTCCAATGCACCCATGCTATCAGGACTTCTGGGTCTCCTGAAGCAGCTCTTGGACTCTTTGCTCCCTTTGTTTACCCAGTACAAGGGGAAGCCGTCGAGTAGGGAAGTGTCCTTGTCGTTGGGGCGCACTTGGACGAACTTTCCCTTCCAGTCTTTATAGGATTGCTGGAAGATGTAGAGGATTGATCTCCCAGCAATCCCATTCAAGCTTACCCACAGGCGGTCTCCTGGGTGCTTGGCTTCGAAGAGAAACAAAAATACATCTACAGATGCTGGCAACCCCAAATGGTCGCACATCACTTGGAAAGCTCGCACAAACGCCCAGCTGTTGGGGTGGAGCTGGGCGGCGGCAATGTTGAGCTCGGTGAGGAGCTCCCTCTCGAAACGTGTAAAGGGAAACTTTAGTTTCACCTTCTTGAATAGCGTTGTGTAGACGAAGCAGAAGGGCCCGTCATTGCTCGCCTTATCGTCGGCACAAACGGGCAGATCGGGGGGGCAAGGTAGCACTATCATCTTCTCATCGTGCTCCTTATGAAATGTTTGGTGAGGCTCATCCCCCTTAGTCAATCGCAAAACTGCCCCAGCAGTGTTCACGGAAGACGTTTCCTTCAACAGGGTCGAGTTGGCCCAGGGATAGAGTTTTTTGAAGTCTGGTGGGGGGACGGGGGCTCCTCCGGTGATAGGTGGAGTCGCCTGGGCCAGGTTGGGGCGGGAAGGTGCAGGCCTCTCAGCCTGGGAAGATGAAGCGCCACGTACTCGCGGTGGGTCGTGTGCTTGTGAAGAGGGGTTTCGTGATGAAGGAGGAGGATTCAGGGTGATCTTTGTGCGAGCCATTGTTGCAGCTGCAAAGGAAGAAGAAAAGGAAAAATGGTCAGGGGTCACAGAGGCTGACTCGATCATGGAAGAAAGGTGAAAAACGAACGAACGTAGGTTCGTTGCGACGGTTGACGGAGCCCTAAGTTACGTAGAAGGGGAAATGGAAAAAGCAACCCACAACGTATGCACCAGACAGTTACAGGATGATGCGAATCGGTTAAAATGCAGGAAAAACCAGCAGAAGAAGGAAAGGAGGTACCTTTTGATGATCAGGAAGACGATGAAGGATGCTGGTGATTCAGAGTGTTGAAGAACGTAGAGAGCTTTTTTGCAGAAGGAAGTCAGAGCGTTTGCGAATACGAAGAAAAGTGATGGAACAGTGGAGTGAAAAATGGGTTTAAGGGTTTTTCGAAATGGGTTTGGGAAGCACAAACGGTAACTGAAGGTAACCGTTGATGAAGCCACGTGTCGAGCGATGGGTGAGGGGTTTGGTGGAGCGTCAGAGAAGCAGAAAGTACAACCGCTTGGAATTCTGCGCCAGTGCCACGTAGACCGGTGCTGACGTGACTCTTTTAGTCTTTTCGCTGGACTAGTCTTTGCTTAAGACTAGGGGGCTTGTGTACCGCCCTGGTAGTCGGAAGTGATGACGTGGCACCAAGCTACAGTGTAGGCGTGTTGACAAGGCGCCAGATCCGCAGAAGGGAAGGAAGTCGGGGGGCTCGAGTAGTCGCCAGTTATTAAGTTGGCGTGCTCCGATCTCCAGCCTACCAGGCGATCGCCCAGTTGAAGATGAAGTCGCCAGATTGTAAACTCAGGCAACTAAGTGATTGGAGATCGCCGGAACAAGCACATCGCCGAAGATGAACGTGGTGCAGATTATGAAGGCGGCCGGCGAGACCACAGGGAAGGTGTACGAGAGCACCCTAACTCGCCTGTTCCAGTAAAGATCGCGCTCCCAAGTTAGCTATGCACTGGGCAGCACCATGCATAAATAACTTAGCCAAAAAGAGAGTCAGAAGCAGCGCCCAAGTCAAGAAGGCTCCAGATGGTCGCACGTGTACGGCTGGATGCGAGCCACGTGTCCAGGTCTGTAACTGCCAGGAGAGAGAAAGTGACCAGGTATATAAGAGTTCTCAACGAACTTTCTGAGGTACGCACGTTCAGATTACACTCTTTACGCTTGTGAGTTCTAGAGCTTACTGTGAGAGAGAACATTGCACGGTTCCTCGAGATTTCTTGAGTGATTTTGCTCTTAGTATTTGGTGGTTCAGTCACTGACTTGGGCGTTGGAGTGCGATCGGCCGCAGCGGCGCCGCTCTGTTCTTTTGCAAGTTCTTGAGGTGGATCTCGAAGAAGGACGGAGGTTTGAAGCGGTGCACACGTCGATCCTTTGACGAGGCAGTTTCCAGCGTTCTGGTCAACAGGCAGGATCAATACCTATAAGAATAGCCCAAGAAGGATAATCAAGTATAGTAGGATAAAATGCTTAATTCCAAGGCAAAGAAAACCATTCTAAACTCGTATTTTGGTTTAAGAACCCTGGCTTTCAAGAGAAAAGACCAAGGCTTGTTGGTATAAGCAAAGTTCCAAGAAAGCTTAAGAAGATATGCATTATTTTCATGACAAAGAGTAATAATCTTCCAACCTTCATTTTCAAGAGGAGAACAAATTGTATCCCAATTAACTGTAACTATGCCTTTATTTAGAATGTCATCAATCCAAATAAAATTTCGATACCACTGCTCAACTTGATTAAGAAGTGAAACAGACCATATATATATATATATATATATATATATTAAAGCTATAAGCTAGAAATCTAGTAATCACTGGCACGAAGGTGAAAAAGGAAGTGTTGGAAGAGGATTTGGAAGCAAGAAAGGTTTGGGAGCAAAAGAAGTTTGAAACAATGTGAGGGAAATGAATAAAAGTGAAGAATGTATATTCGAAAGAGGGAGATGAAGCGACAACAGTTCCTCACCATCGATGTGAGTTCCACGTGTACGCTCCACATTTAGTAAGGCGAAACGTCTTTTCATGGGACGCTTCAGTAACCGCGCCTCAGCTACCCCTTGAGGAAACTTCATGTCAACTGCCAACACTGGAAAGCCTATTCCCCTTGTCAATCTCGGCTCGAGCCTGGGGGGCTTGTACTGGCCGGACGTGCTCGGGTCCTCAGTCCAAGCACTTAAGTGTAGTAAGCTCGGTTAGATAAGTCATACCCAACTTGGCCTGGGGCAGGTATGGGCCTAGAGACGAGTTGTGAGGTCGGCCTAGACGTTTGGTAGTCTATACGAAGAAGATTCTTAAAGTAAAATTAACATAAGGAATAGATGAATTAATTAAAGCATATATCTTTTAAATGCAAATAAAAGTTATTAGGAATAATGTGGCATAACACTAAAAAATAAAGGTGCACGTTAATAGAATGTTTTACTATTGAGATTATATTCTAATTGCTTAAACAATATTCCGGTTGATGAAAGTTGTTGAAGGAATGTGTATAAAAGGGGTTTAAGTAAAGGTAAGTTATTCTAAACTCGATACTGATACAAAATTATAGTTTGAATGCTCTTAGTGACTTGATCTTCGAAGTGTGATCAACAAGTGGAGCCTCCTTCGTTCCAAAGCATCCCGAACTCGGTTCAACACAACTAAGCAAGTGCACTTCAGATAGGAGCTCAGTTCTGAATACGAACGAGGTTAGCCAATGAGAACATTATTTAAATTATTAGTTAAGTTATTATTTAAATCATCAGTTTAATTATAAATTTAGAATTGATTAATTAGTTACATTATTATTTAAATTATTAGTTAAGTTATTATTTAAATTATTAGTTAGGTTATTATTTACAATTATTAGTTATATTATTAATTACATAATTAGTTAGATTATTATTTAAATTATTAATTAAATACTGTTTTAATTATTAATTAAGTTATTAATTACATTATTAGTTAGTTTATTTTTGAATTATAGTTATATTATTATTTAAATTATAGTTAGATGATTTATAATTGTAAAGTTAGATCGATTGAATTATTAGTTATATTATTTGTTATGGGTAATCACATATAGTCTCAGCAAAAATTGTAAGTGTATCGGTCAAGAACAAATAAGCCACGTTACTCAGTCTCGGTGATCGACCCACCAATTGATCAACCACATTAAAAGAACAACTATAATAAAGGAAAAGTAAGGAAACAACTTATAAATCAAGGTCACACCCCATCAAATCCGGGTGACACCCCAAGAAATCAGCTAACACTGATTTGTTGAAGATATGTTTCAAAGATACCTCCTTATAAATTCAGGTTACACACCGAGAAATCAACTAACAATGATTTAGTGCACATATATGTCAGATACGACCATCAATCAGATGGTCCATTACTAAATATTATAAATAAGCCTTTTACAATGGAGGAAGGTATGCTTTTATTAGTTTAACAATATACACTCTCAATACAGAGAGTACTTAGTCGATCATCGGAGAACTTATGCAAGTTTACTCCCGAATGAGTCCAGAGAGTTAAGAAGAAGAAATTTTGAAGTCTGAAGGAGTGAAGTACTGAAGTAAGGGAACAGTAGGGAGCACGACTGAGCGACCGACACGTATAACAATAGTTACAATGAATCCCAAGTATTGATACAAGTCAAAGTACCAGCAGATGACTAAGGACACATCAAACACTTCATAAAAAGGTCAATCATCTCAGTATACAAAGCCAAGACCCACCAAAACTCGAGAAAGCATTAACAGAAGAAGAAGAAGAAGTTATAAACCAGAATATCAAAAGTTCTTCCTTCTGGTCTTTTCCAGAAGAGAAAAGTTATGCAAATAAATTGGGCTCACTTCGGAGGTCCAAAATAGCAAGATAGGCTAGAATATGTGTCTATAGCATAATAGGGGGTGTAGTTATCATTTTAGCTTGTGCCTAGCACTTTAGGAAGAAAATTTGACCTAGTTTCTAGAAGGACAAGCCTAGGGTGCGGTTATGACTTAGTTAAACCCTAAGGCTGCCCTTTTTTAGTGTTTCCCATCCTACCCTTGCTTTTTGCTTACCAAAGCACCATCTCTTATAAATAAGGTGGCTTACTCCATGTATTTTCAAGTTGAATTTTTTAAGAAAGAAGGAAAACTCTGCACAAATTGTGTGAGGCTTGGTTCTCTAGCTTTAGGTCTTATCTTGAGTGAGTTGAGAGCTCTCAAGTGGTAGCCCTCCTACACAATCTAGGAGGAACCATACTCCAAGTGGCGTGTCCACTCTCAATTTCCCACCATAAGCATTCTTTCCTTCATCCTTTCTTCCATTTTCTATTACACTTTTATCTTTGTGTTGGTATTCTTGTTTTGCTTCATTTCCATTTCGGTTTCCTTCCATATCTTGTGTTTGCTTTCATGTCTTTACATTCCGCACCATACATCATGTTCACCTTATTATGTGATTTTCCAATTTGCCTTGGGAAGTGAACCTTCACACTTAACCACTTGGTTAAGTTCATGTTCAGTGGGTATCTTCCCTAGGTCTCACCATATTCTTGTTAAAAATCTCAATCTTAAGTAAAGTGTCACCTCTAAAATGGAACCATCTAAAATCAACTCACATCATGTGGTATTCAAAGCTTTAGTTTTTTTAGCATGTTTGCTTTGAGTTGATTTGGCACTTTAGTTTTCTTGCACCTTCAAATTATTGCCTTTACATTCAAGCAAATTTAAATTCATCCTTTACTTTCTTGCTTTTTCAATTCAGCATTCTCTTTATTCAATAGCATTCAATAAGCTTTTGAATGTTATTTTGTGTCCAATTTTTGTTCTTACCTCTTTTTTTTGTTTGAGACATATGTTCTTAGTGTTTCTAGGAGTCCTTATTTGGCTTCTACTTATTTTGCTTTTAATTGTGAAGGTATCAAAGTAACTAGAATTTGTTTGAGAAGAAGTTGAGTGAGTTTTGTTCCTGCCGGTTGACTCCCTTCGGCGGTTGACTCTAACAACAACTTTGACCCTTCAATCTTGCATGAGAAGTTTTTGCACTCCGACGCTCAAGTCAGTATTAGGGTAAAGAAACACCAAGTGTGTATATCTGCTTCAGTCTTAGAAACTGCGTACCTTACTAGGGTTCTTGGCACCCTTTATAAAGGCTGAAACTAGGCTTTACCTTTGTGTTGTTACCCTTATCTAGGGTTCCTTGGAGAATGTCCCTGTGCCGCTATTTAGGTAATATTAGCGTATCTGGCACATGGAGCCTTCCTTAACTGGAGTGCAATGAATAACAAAGTGGTCGCTTGGGTACCAACTTGTGCACCTATTCTCTAGCGCCATCTGCTTCATGGGTGCCTTAAGTTTTCACGTGCCATGCATGCAGCTTCCCTGGAAACCATAACCCTAATGGGCTTTAACGCCTCTTAGGATTATTCACATGTGTTGCACCTTCATGCGTCATACATACCACGTGCATGGATCCCTCGTGACTTAGGCTTCCCACATATCTTATGTCTTTAACTGTTAACTTGTCATGGTTGTTGGGCCCGCCTTACGTGGCCTTTTACAGCGTTCAGACGACCGATGTCCGATCTTCTCCCTCTACAGGCGAGGTCCGATATCGATCTCCGACATCAGGCTTAGAATATCAATATCGAAAGACCAACCAATCCCCTGGTAAGTGCGTATGGGGTCCACCTCGTGGCTCCCCTTCCATCACCAAGCATCGATGTGTGATGTCTGAGGTCAGCCTCTGGGGCGATGACCGAGGACAGGTCGGGAAAAGTTCCAAACATAGATTTCAAGTGTTCATTTAATTTGAATACCATTTTTTTTTTGTGACAACTGGAAGTGAATGACAATATGCATGACAAGATTATGGACATCTTTAACTCCATAAACCAGAAAAAGAATAATAAAAAAGAAAAGGACAAGTTGTGCAAACTTCTTTTGCAAGACCAACATTTCTAAAAAGCGGATTCATTTTATTTGGCAAATTGATTTCAACATTGTGGAATTTGATCATTTTGCTTTTACAATTTTTAGCAAGAGTAAAACTTCATTGTTAAAGGTTAAGCAAGTATCTTAGAGCCTTTTTGTGTACATTTTCTTGCTTGTCTTTCTTTAAAAGTTTTGTCATAATCTCTTCCCCAACTTGGTTTAGCTTCTTTATTTTGAGTGTCTTTTACAATTCTTTAGTTTTTTTGTGGTTCTTTTGATATCAAGTGTTAAAGGCTTTGTCCTTTTTCATTTGAGAGCTTGAAATCCCAACATAGACCTTTGTTGAGAGAACAGTCTTTTTAAGTGCTTGGATCTTTTCTCTTCTTTACTGCGCAAAAGAGTGACACAAGTGAGGAGAGGGTTATTAATCTTTTCCACTAATTTGTTTTTTCTCTTTGTGCAATATCATGTATCATCTACCTTCAGGGAAATCTTCTAAATCACAATCTCGTCTAAAGGCATGTCTTTTGGGAGAGCTTGAGGATGCCAAGAGGAGCTTGGCTCACAAAGAAGAAGAAATGAGGCAACTAGTGGAAAGAATGCAAAGGCTAGAAGATGCTCAAGAGAGGAAAACTAGAGAAAGGATATGAGAGTCTAGAAGAGATACTAGACGTCATATGCACCATGGGAGTCAAAAACAAGATTGGAGACTGCACAATTTTGGAGAAAGGCGCCATCAACACCAACAACAACCAAAGAATTCTTTTCATTTTCTAATATTACCTAGTTTTAGTGGGTACAATGACCCTAATTTGTATATAGAATGGGAAGCTAAAGTAGAACAACTCTTTAATGTGTATGTGGTCGCCGAGGACCAAAAAGTTAGGTTAACTTCCCTAGAGTTTTTAGATTATGCCATTCAATGGTGGCATCAAATTGTAATGGACATTGGTTTGAACAAGTGGTCAGTCGTGGTCTCTTGGAACGATTTAAAGGAATACATCCGTGCGCGGTTTGTTCTTCCTCCTTATAGGAAGGAATTCTTGTTGAAGCTCCAACGGCTTCATCAAGGACCTATGACGGTAAATGAATACTTTAAGGACTTAGAAACAACTTTGACTAAAATTAATATGCATGATAATGAAGAGTCAAAGATAGCTAGGTTTGTAAGTGGTTACAGAGAGAAATTTAAGATATTGTAGAATTATATGAGTACTCTTCTTTAAAGAAAGTGGTTCACCTAGCCATCAAGGTGGAATCACAACTTTTGAAGAAAACAACTTTAAAAAATTCTCATAATGATGACTTCTACAAATATTTATGGAAGGATACAAACAAAAATCCTACAAAAACTTCTCCTTCCATTTTTTCAAAATAAACCACTTCTTACCAAAAATTTTCTAAAATAATCCTTCTACCTATAACCCTAAGTCACCCACCAAAACTTCAAGCACAAAATATTTTAAATGCTTAGGTTTTGAGCACATAGCTACCAATTGTCCAAATAAAAGAACCACAATGTTACAAAAGGTAGATCAAGACCAAATTAAAACAAAAGCCAAAAGAGGAAATGAAAAGGAAGAGGAAAGTAAAGCGGGTCTCATCTTGTTGACCCGTACGAAAATCACTGCACCTCTTAGGTATACTTCTTCCTTCTCTTTTCCATTCTCAAATAATTCTAAATACTTGACATCTTTGTTAAAGAAGTTTAGGGATGATCTTCAAAAAATTCCTAAAGGTTATCCCCTTCTAAGAGGATTTTCACAAACAAAACATTACTTCCCTAAACATTCTCTACAAACATGGCCTGTATCTAAAATTCACCCATGTGAACTCCCCAAGCTTCATGTACATGAGTTTGTTTCACATCCTAAACTTAAAAATATCTTCTCTGGGAACAAACTAACTATGTTATTTGCAGGAGTTCTAAATTTGAGGACAAATTCTTACCAACCTAGGAGGCATGATACAAACCAAAGCAACTAGCAGATGACTAAGGGCACATCAAGCACTTCATAAAAAGGTCAGCCATCTCAGTATACAAAGTCGAGCCCCACTAAACCTCAAGAAAGCATCAGTAGAAGAAGAAGAAGCTATAAACCAGAATATGAGAAGTTCTTCCTTCTGGTCTTTTCCACAAGAGAAAAGTTATGTAAATAAATTGGGTTCACTTCGGGGGTCCAAAATAGCAAGATAGGCTAGAATAGGTGTCTATAGCATAATAAGGGGTGTAGTTATCATTTTAGCTTGTGCCTAACCCTTTAGGAAGGAAATTTGACCTAGTTTCTAGAAGGACAAGCCTAGGGTGCGGTTTTGACTTAGTTAAACCTTAAGGTCGCCCCTTTTTTAGTGTTTCCCATCCTACCCTTGCTTTTTGCTTACCAAAGCACCATCTCTTATAAATAAGGTGCCTTACTCCATGTATTTTCAAGTTGAATTTTAAGAAAGAAGGAAAACTCTGCACAAATTGTGTGAGGCTTGGTTCTCTAGCTTTAGATCTTATCTTGAGTGAGTTGAGAGATCTCAAGTGGCGACCCTCCTACACTCATCTTGGAGGAACCATACTCCAAGTGGCGTGTCCACTCTCAATTTCCCACCATGAGCATTCTTTCCTTCATCCTTTCTTCCATTTTTCCATTACACTTTTATCTTTGTGTTGGTATTCTTGATTTGCTTCATTTCGATTTCCTTCCATATCTTGTGTTTCCTTTCATGTCTTTACATTCCACACCATACATCATGTTCACCTTATTATGTGATTTTCCTCTTTTCTTTTGGAACTGAACCTTCACACTTACTTAACCACTTGGTTAAGTTCGTTTTCAATGGGGATCTTTCCTATGTCTCACCATATTCTTGTTAAAAATCTCAATCTTAAGTAAAGTGTCACCTCTAAAATGGAACATCTAAAATCAACTCACATAAGGTACTATCAAGGCCCACTTTGTCCATAAGTACAACAAGTTAATTTCTTCTCATAAAAAAGTTTTAGGTATTGATTATATTGAAAACTTATAAAATCATTTTGTCTTGCAAGATTCTTTGGTTGAGCAAAGCTCCCAAAATAATTTTGTCCCTCATGGTCATCAAGATGTACTTGTTGCACTTATTGGACAAAGTGAACACCTTGATCGTGTGCGTATTGTAGGATCTGGGGTTGACATTCGTTAGTTTCAAAATTGTATCACGACAGTATTCTCCTAAGGCACCCAAGTAGGAAGTCATTATTCAATTAAGACAACAAATTAGTCAACATGTGACA
The DNA here is from genome assembly GCF_000499845.2 of Phaseolus vulgaris. NCBI lineage: Eukaryota > Viridiplantae > Streptophyta > Magnoliopsida > Fabales > Fabaceae > Phaseolus > Phaseolus vulgaris. The sequence continues at coordinate 19,872,092 of NC_023759.2, forward strand.
AAGGAGATTACTTAGAAACTGAGGCAAGCGTTTGAGCAATGCTTTGTGATTCCCAATGTTAGATTGAACACAAAGAGGAATTACGCATATGATGCACCATTAGGGAATGAAATTGACTTGATAAGTCAATGTGAGTTATTCGATAAATGAATGATTCCTTTGAGTGTTCTTTTAAATGACAGATATTAGGCGATGATTGATAAGTATTTTTATCTATGAGATATAAATAGGCAGCGATTCAGACAATAACCGTTATTTATATAAAAAATATAAATAACGGTTTGAATTATCATTTATATTATATTATTTTAGACAAAGTCGTATAGATTACGATTTTAAAACCGTCACTTAACTGTCTTTAAAAATCGTAGTTTAAATATTTTTAGGGTAGTGTGGGGGCATTTCTTCCGCCACAAAACCTCACCTGCATACTCTGATCTTTAAAGTAGAAAGTTTCATTTATTTCTAGTAATTGGATATCACTAGCACTCGCATAAGTTCTACACATATATAGAAGCTTACATAAAATACATAAACCGTTTAAATTTAGGCAATGATGATATAGCTTCTATGGCTGTTCCAAGAGGCCATGCTGTTTCCACAACAGCATCTTGATATTCAATTTCATTAGCCAGTGTAATCTCTTGCAAAGGATCAAGGCCTGGAAACAAAATGCAGAAGCAAATACAAAATTACATATAATATTAATAATAATGACCAATTTGTATGAAAACGTGATCATAGTGCAAACCTACCAAATCCATCAACCAGCAACGCATACTGGTATGTAAGGTCCATGCATATAAATGGAACTCTTTCTTCTGCAACACGTGGATAACTGGATTTGGCATCTTCATATGTTTTTCCACAAGCTTGCTTAGCCAGGTTTTCAAGATCCACAACACGAATAATGGCATTTGGAGCTTCTGCATCAATGAGACCAGCCTATAGAGCAAACAATGAAATTACTATTAGTGTAGCCTGAGGAAAGAAATCCAAATTAGAAAGTTGTGCTAAAATAATGTACATACCTGTTCGGGCAGGTAATAGAATGATGAAGTAGCATAAAGAGTTCTTTGTCCACTTCCTTTTCCACCGTCCCATATCCCACCAAATGTGCAATTGGGATGAGAACATGGCTCGTTCAATTTGATAGCCCTAAGGACTATCTCTCTGCATGCATCATAATTGGACCCTGAACTTGGAGGGTACACTGCATACTCCACTCCTGAATATGTATAAATCCCTATAAAAAATAACAAACTCACTTCTTATTGCCATCTTTCAACATATTATCAAGAAGTGAGTGACACAAAAGCAATGTGTTAGTTTACCTTCATATCCAGCCAAAACGCAAGGGTTAGCTGAACCACCGGTGACCTTCAAAATCTCAGTACGAAAGGATTCTCTACCATAGCGCAGGTAACTGAAAAAGATATTATGATATTTAAAACTAAATATTAACCATGACTTGGTTCATGTGTATAAAAAATATATAGCCATCTGGGAAAATATACCATGTATAATTTTTCGAAAAGTTTATCAAAAGAAACAAATTGTAGAGAAATTACAAAACTGTGTAACACGTGTTTGCATAAAAAACATTTTAATTTTTATAACATGGAAATCGTATTTGATATATGTTTAATAGAATTATTTTCTTAAAAAGTTGTGTTTGTTTTATTGTATTGAAGTCATGCTTGAGTTTATTTTATTTTTGTATTATTTCACTATAACTTCAATATAAAATAAATAAATACACCGACTTTTATTTATTTTTACTTAAGTCTTATTCCAATATGAATTCAGTATAAAAAATAAACAAAAATCACTCTTATGAAACATAAATCATACTAACCAAACATGACTTCAGGAGAAAAAAAGAAAAAAAAATCAAAATCGTACTTACCAAACACAATCTTAAAAAACACAACAGAAGTCGTGTTTAGTAGTTAAACATTAAACATAACCTTAACAAAAAATGTTAAAATCATGTTTACTAGACATAATTTTAATAAAAAAAAATTTAATACAAAATTATGTATATTAAATATTGTTAAAATTAAAAAGTTGAAGCAAAAATTCCCAATTTTATAATGGTGCATAATTCCCCAATTTTATAATTGTGTATAATTTGCGAATTCTAGTAATTTTCTTTAAGAAATTACGTTGGAATCTTAGTAAATTTTTCGCCATCTACACTTGACAATTTACTTGGTATGTGTTAAATATGAAAATGATGTGAATCTAAAGTTGTGGAATGAGTATAGGGAGAATAAGAAATGAAACCTGTGAACATAGAGATCGTATTTTTTGCCTTTGACATATAGTTTATTTATGTATGGATCCTCTCCATCGGGTACTAGTGGGGCATTTTTTGCTGTGTTCCTTGAGACGGCATATGCCATTTGAACTGATCCACCTCCAAGATCAACTACTCCCACCGTCTTTGAAAACCTTTTGCCCAACCTCCCCAATAGATAATTCACTGCCACCTACAACACATACAAAACCTCCAACTTACTTATATATGCACCACTCAAATACACAACAATATATGAAAAATATTTCCCCTATAATTACCTCCAGAACTAATAAATTATTTATTCATCCCGTTAACCTATTTTATATTATAAAATTAAAACATTATACATATATAAGTAATATCTATTTTTTTTTTGAGAGAGACATAAATAAAAATAATAAGATATAAATTAATAAAAATAAACAAAAGCTATCCAGTTCATATCATTCAACGCAATTAGCTACAATGTGGATAGAGAGAGAAGGTAAGGAGTGAAGGTAAGAAGATGTCAGATTTTTCGTTCTTTTTCACTAATTTTCAAGAGTATCATGTGAAGGATATGTGGAAAATTTTCAGATGGGGGAGAGTATTAGATGTTTTAATTCCCAGAAATCTTAACTCTGGGAATAAGCGTTTTGGATTTGAAAGATTTTCATGGGGTGAGGGACGTGGATATGCTGGAAAGAGAGCTAGACTCAATTTGGATTGGCTTTAGCTGCAGGTTAATAAAACAAAGTTCTCTAGGAGGGAGCCCCCAAAGCAAAACCGGGTTCTTAGGTAGAGGCCTGCATTTTCTCAGAAAGTCTGGAGCAAGAAAGGTGAACAAATCGTTTGCACAAGTGGTAAAGAGTGGATTGTGTGGCCCTAGTTATGGATGGAGCCAAACACCACTGACGGCACCAGTGACAAAAATGAATTTGACGGTTGCTAGGAAAATGGATTTGACGGTTGGGATCAACTAAAGAGCGGGTTATGAAAGGAGGTATTAAAGTCTAAATATGGTGGTTGGAGATCTTTGAAAGAATTCGGGTTGAGCAACGATGATTCACTTTGGTGAAGGGACTTGAAGGAGATTTGGAAGATGGAAGAGTGGGGTAGTGGGAAATTGGTAACGGGAAGGTTTTTTTTTTATGGGATGACAGGTGGGTGGAGGTGGGTGGGGAATGTTCCGTTGAAAAGTAAATTCTCGGGGCTTTACTCTCTTAGTTTTGTTAAACATATTTCGTTGAACCTTTGTGGGGATTGGAGTAACAATGTTTGGGTGTGGAATTTGATTTGGAGAAGGATTTATTTGAGTAAGAGAAGCTTCAGGTTTGTCAACTTCTTGAGGTTGTGCAAGGTTTGAGCCCCGTTTCGTCTTCCAATGACAGTTGGAGTTGGCAAGTTGGTGAGTCTCTTTAGTTCTCGGTTAATTAATTCTGCTTATGACCTTTTAAAGGGTGAGAGTGAAGGGGAAAACTCACGTTTGTTTAATTTCTTTTGGAGGATTAAGGCTTTACCCTCATCTCAAGTTACTGCTTGGAAGATGTTGGAAAACAAGATTGCGTCTAAAGTTAATTTGGCTAGACGCGAAGTTGTGATTGATAATATTTTTTGTTGTATTTGTAGGTTTAAAGAGGAATAAACTAATCACTTCTTTTTTTGGTGTAGATTTTCTTTGTTTGTTTGGAATCTGTGTTTTACGTGGACAAGGGTGAAGGCGGTTGCCCCCCAAGACTCTTACTCACATTTCTTACTGTTCAACATTTGTAATGCTTATGAATCAGTCAATTTAGTTTTGGAGAGTGTGTGGATTGCGGTCGTAAGGGAGATTTGGTGTCATAAAAATAAGGTCATTTTCAAAAGCGGTGTGATGGATCACTTAGAAATCTTCTCTTTGACTCTATTGAAGTCTTGGTCTTGGGTCTCTTCCAAAGTCCAAATCACCATGTTTCTCGTTTTCAGATTGGTTTCTTGATTCCCTAGTATGTCTGGATTTGATTTAGTTTGTTGGTTAAATGTTTGGTTGGTGGGTTGTTGTTGCGGGGTGGATTTTGTTTGATTGTTCCTTGTATGGTGTTTTTGTGAGATGGTGGTTTGTGAGGAGACATGTTTTTGGATTTTTTTTCCTTTTTTTTTGGTGTTTGTTTAAGACTTTCTGGATTGGAGGTTTTCTATGGGATTTTAGGTCTAGGGTCTGCAATTAGGTGTTTTTTTAGTTATGGATTGGAATCTTTGAACGGATTATATCTATATAATAAAGATTAGATTATTCGTGAATGTGAAGTGATTCTTATTTATTTATTTTTTATTGTTGATAAAAAAAAAATTCAAATCAGGTTATTAGATCATGGGTCACAACATGTCCAATGTTTTTCCAGTATCAGAGCAATCTTGTGTTGATCGACTACCCATATTATAAAAGTAAGGTTAATTAAAAACAAAGATAGGTAAAGCAAAACGTGGTATCTTTTAATATAATATCCGATGACATATCCAACAAACGGTAATAATATCATGTATGCTGTCGCATCATTATAGATATTTAAGTGTGTGTTAAACGTTGTGCACTTTTAATATTCTTAAGAGAAAGAAAAATGAAACGTGAAATCAAATGAATAAAGCAACGAAGAGAAAGATCATATCATACCCATAGATAAGAACCTTCCTGGGTTCCATCGATTATAGTTACTGCATCTGATTGAACGTTCAGGGTACTTCTGTTCTTGAACATATCCCTAACCTACAAGATAACAAAATGAAAACCGAAGAAGATGAAAGACTATAGTTAGAAAAATGAAGCTCATGGTTAGTTACCGCATTCAATATATTTTCAGCAGCATTCCCTTCCAAAAGTCTTAAACCTGCCGTTGCCTGCATCATTAATAAAATGAAAAGACATTATGTGAAAAAGTGGTTCAGATTTTCGACCAAACTTTATTCATGTTATAGAGAAGAGAAGAGAAACACCCACGCCAAGCTTAAGAGGTGTCTTGAAGTGCAGATCCTGAGGGACAACATTTTCAGCTGCCTCTAAAAGTGGAATCAAAGATTGTGCAGCTTTTTCAGGTTCATCCGCATATGAACTCAAACCGGGTGCGACCTACAGCACAAGAACGAAAGTTATGTCTTAAAGAACCAACAAGAAGTGAAGATAGAATGATTACTACCGTTTAGATGCATGATTATAGCTTATGAAGCAAAAAATTAGATGCCGAAAAGATGGTATACCTTTTGTTGAAATTCGAGATTATTGCCAATGTGAAGGAGATCTAAGTTCTGGTCAAAATGGAAGACGTGCACTCGACTTCCAGTGCTACCAGCATCAAAAATGGCAGCATAAGAGGTAATGGCTTCTTCTTGTTTGGGGAATATCTTCCTATTAGATAGAAGGTTGTTCCCAAGATACTGGGAGGAATAGACTGTAGGCAGTAGCAAGAGTAAGAAACTAAAGAGAGATTGAAACCCCATTCTCAAATCACTCTCAACTACCAACACTAATTAACATATGCCTCGTTTATAAAGAGAGAGATCTACACTGTCCGGTATAAAGAAATGAAATTAAAATTTAATGTATAATATTTTAATAACTTTTTTTTGTTAAAGTTAGAAACAATTTTTCAATTTTGTAGGGACAGCTAGGCCTAGAAATGAAAGTTGAATAGAATTTTAAACTCTTTTTACAACATATAAACAAACCTATCTACTAGATCATCTAGTTAAACAAAGTGAAACCTTCTACCAATTAACAAAGTAGAAAAACAACAAAATAGATTTTATATTGGTTCACTAAAACATTTGATTACGTTTAGTTTAGTTCTTCATCAAGTAAATAGTTTAAGAAGTTTTACTAATCAAATCACTTAATTAGGAGTTAATAAACCTCTCAAGGTTAAAACAAAAAAAAAACGAGTTAACAAATCTCTCCAAATTAAAATGAGTTAACAAACATCTCCAGGTTATAACTTTTTAATTTCCTTTGAAGTTAAGAACTCTTAACATATAAAAACACCCTCAGATATACTTGTAGGGTATAACTTTATAAAGTGAAGAATTTCAATATTTAATACACAATCCAAAAGACTCTAGATGTACAAAATCTTCATGATAAAACTTGTGTTGTAGAAAAATGTATTTGATTTCTTGGTTGTGTATCTTTCTCTTCGACTTTTCCATTTTATATAGTATTTGAAAAGATAAATTAATAAACTAAACCTTGATTCTTCAAGATCTTTTACTAGTCTTCAAAGCATATCTTTATCTTTATAATATATGCTCAGAAAGAAAATTTTAGATATAATGTTTCAATGTGCTCTTTCTTTGAATCTGATTAATTAAACAATTAAAAAACATTCACAATATATATATATATATATATATATATTTTTTTTATCAGCAATGAATAAATAAAATTAAAGGGATACTTCAGGGGTATCCCAACCCATATACAGTAACCAGAAGTGGACTTCCTAAATCATCCACAAAAGAAGCTCTCCTTTATGGTTGGAGCAGAACAACCTTAAAGAGAGAAAACCATACCCAAAAATATAACCAACAGGTTACCTCAAAGCAACACTCAACTATACCGAACTCCCAAGACCGAGGCCACCTACATTCACCTCGCCACGCGACTACACACATATGGAGAACGCCGCTTCATCGATCGCGATCATGTTGACCTATGGTGAACGTCGCTTCATCAACCGGCGATCATGTTGATCTTTGCATACCTTCGGCGACCACCGACTACGCACGCATGGAGATCGTCGTTCCATCGACCAACGACCTTAACTTTGACGACCACCGACTACGCACGCATGGAGATCGTCGTTTCATCGACCGGCGATCATGTTGACCTTGTGTAACTTCGACGACCACCGACTACACACATATAGGGAACGCCATTTCATCGATCGGCGATCATGTTGACAGCGCCGCTTCATCGACCGGCGATCATGTTGACCTTTGCATACCTTCGACGACCACCGGCGATCTCCAAAACCTGCGTTCAGGGATTCAAGGTACCAAGAGTCATAACTTTATACCAAAGTACCAGGACTGCTCCATCAAGCCAGTTTAGGGCTTAAGCGCCGTTTGCGATCTTGACCTTCCACCACCTAGCAGCTGGTCACCTTCCGTCAGATGGGCCCCATCCCCATAGTGGACATAGTTGACGTTGCCCAGGCAGAGTTTTGTTATATTGCAGCTATTCAGAACTCCTTCTACTTTGGTCCCACCCCACATCATCAGCCCAGGCTCTTCGTAGGGGCATCGTCCAACACCACCTTACACCTACCACCCCAAGAAAATCAGACTGGGCCACCCAAAACCCCACTTAGCTTGGCTACTACAACCTCCTACTTATAGCTGGACAAGCAGGGGTTTGGATTTAACATCCAATCTGTAAGGGAGTACGAAAACCTATCCCCTTTGTGCTTCAACCACAGCCACGACCTTAGTTAGGCCTTATATAACACTTCTTCTACATCTACTACACCTTGGTTAAAGAGGACAACATTTCTTTGTTCCCACAAACACCACACAACAGCTGCCCACATCCCTTTCCATACTAAGTTTTGCTTATGGTTTGCTTGGAACAGATGGAAGCTCTCTAAGTGGGCCACAATGTCATTATGTTGCACAAAATCAACTCCAATCCATTTGAAACACACTGTCCATACTTTCCAAGCCTGTTCGCATTCAATAAAGAGATGCTGATACGATTCATCAACAGTTCCACACAGCACGGATAACTCAGAGGTTAACTGGACGCCTCTCCTACTCAACGCCACTAGTGTCGGAATTCTGCCCCTAAGCACCCTCCAAGTCATGGTCAGCACATTGGGGAACATCTTGACCTTCCACAAAAGCATGAACACCTCTACTTGGGGGCCCCTTTCAGAGTCCACTAAGCACTCATAAGCCGACCTTACTGTATAGCACCCAGACTCTTCGCACCTCCACACCTGGACATCGTTCACGTCCTTTACAACACAAGCATTAGCAATATATAAGCGAAGATCAGATTCCAACTGTGTTTCCCATTCGAACCTTGCTCTTCTCCAACTTAAAGACCACTGCCATGTCAAACCTACCCACACTCCAACCTCCTCCACCTTCTGGCCTTGGTTCATAGAGATAGAGAACAACCTTGGGAAGAGGGTTTTGAGATTCGAGTTCCCAACCCACACGTCCTCCCAGAACTTGATTTTGTCACCCCCCCTAATTTCCACTCAACATGATCTTGGAACCACCCTTCTCCTCGCCCTTCCTTACATACCTTCACCAAGTCTCTCCACCACCATGATTTGTATTTCTCCCGAAGCTGAACGTTATTATTTCTCAGACCATACTTGGAGTCCAACACCTCCTTCCACCTCCCTCGCTCTTCTGAGATACACCGCCACTTCCACTTTGCTAGCAAGGCGTAATTGAACTTTCTGATGTCTCTGATCCCCAACCCACCTTCCTCTCTCTTCTTACATAGGTCCTTCCAGTTGATCCAAGAGATCGGCCTCCTCTCCTTACCCCATCCCCACAAAAACCTCCTTTGGATGCTTGTTATACCCTTGCACACCTCCTCCGGTGCTTTATAGAGAGACAGGTAATATAGCGGTAGGGCATACAAGACAGATTTGACTAAGCATAATCTACTTGCCAATGACAGGAACCTCCCTTTCCACACAAAGCCTGGATCTCAGTTTGTTCATGACAGGGTCCCAAAACTTTTTCTTCCTCGGGTTACCCCCCACCTCAAGACCCAAATAGCTAAAGGGTACACCCATCTGATCGCAATTTAGCGTCTTCATATAGCAGACCATGTTCCCTCTTTGAACATTTATACCTGCTAGCTTTGACTTATGGAAGTTAATCTTCAGTCCAGAAGCTAGCTCAAATCCCCTAAGAATGGCCTTTAGGGTCACCACATTTGAAAATATATCCTGACATAAGAACAGGGTATCATCGGCGAACTGGAGCACACCCAACTCAACCTCATTCCTACCGATTCTTAGGTCAGAGAGGAGATTAACCTTCTGCGCTTTCCTAACTAACCCAGCAAGACCTTCAGCAACCACAATAAACAAGAATGGGGCTAGAGGATCCCCCTGTCTAAGCCCCCTGGTCGGCTTGAATTCCTCTGTGGGGCTCCCATTCACAAGCACAGAAATAGTTGCACTCTCAAGGCAACCTTGGATCCACTTAATCCACTTCCCATGAAACCCCAATATGTTCATCATATAAAAGAGGAACTCCCATCTGACAGAGTCATAAGCTTTCTCGAAGTCTACCTTTAGGCACAACCCTGACTTCTTTCCCCTCCTTAAATCCTCTAGCATCTCATTAGCCATCATAACACTATCAAGAATCCCTCTATCCTTGAGAAAAGCGGATTGACACTCATCAATAACGCCTGGGAGCACTTTCTTCAGCCTTCCTGCTAGCACCTTTGAAATGATTTTATACATAGCACCTACAAGGGAAATAGGTCTATACTGCTCAAGACTGGTTGGGTCCCTCACTTTGGGAACAAGAGCTACAAATGAGGCATTACACCCCTTAGGGATCACTCCTGTCTTATGAAAAAGAGCCATCGCCTCCACAACGTCTTCTTTTATGAACTCCCAGCATTTCTTTACAAAGTTTAGATTGAACCCATCTGGTCCTGGACTCTTCGATCCCTCACAATGCCAAACTGCCTCCCTTATCTCTTCCACAGTGAAGTCAGCAATCAAGCCCTTATTATCATCAGAGGTAATCTTCTCAAACTCCACCCCGTCAAGTCTAACTCCAAAGTCTCGTGTGGCTTTAAATCTATTCTCAAAAAGCCTTTTCGCTTCAAAACGCACCGTACTTGGTTCCTCACAACATTGACCCCCAACCTCCACCCCCTTGACTTCATTCCTGAGCCTTCTCCATCTCAGGGACGAGTTGTAGAACTTAGTGCACGAGTCTCCATTCTTGAACCAGCATGCTCTAGCTTTTTGACAGATAAGGGAATCAATCTTCTTATCAATAAGCATTAATTTACCTACCAGATCATACCTCCTCAGGTTGTCGGGTTCCGTAAGGTCTTCACCACAATCTTTACAGTCCAAGACCTCTATCTCCTTCAGAATTCCTTCCTTTGTTTTATGCAGATTTCCATACACATCCCTATTCCAAGTTTTCAGATCCCCCTTTAAGCATTTCAGCTTCACCTTCATCTTCTGGAGCGCACTCCCTTGTGTCACATAAGACACCCACTTATCCTCAACCATCTTACTGAATCCCTTCTCCATAAACCACGCATCTATGGAGCGGAAGGGCTTGGGCCCCCAATCCTTATCCACTGCCTTCACCACAATAGCACAGTGATCCGAGACTTCCCTCTTTTGGACATATTGTTTGCTCATAGGCCACACTTCCAACCACTCATCCGAGACTAACACTCTGTCTAGTCTACTCTTTGCGGACCCATCTGCTTTGAACCAGGTGAAAATTTTCCCAACAACAGGCAGATCAAACAGAGCATTCAAATCAATGAAGTTGTTAAAGCCTTCAATCTCCCTTGACTGAACCTCCCTATCCCTTATGCCTTTCCTTTCACTACGGTTTCTCACAGCATTAAAGTCACCACATACTACCATGACAAGCCTGCTTTAGAACAGTCAGCTCCTCCCACAACGTCTTCTTCTCACTCATATTACAGGCAGAGTATACGTTTACCACAACACAACTAAGATTAGATTTGCGTACCTTACCGAAGACGGCAATGAACCCTTTACCCATCACATGAATCTCGTAGCTGAAGACGTCCTCACACCACATTGACAGCAGACATCCTCCTCCATTGGCACCTTCATGATGAAGCCAACCAATTTTATTACTCCCCCACAGCGAATAGCATTTCTGTTGCGATACCTCTTTGGCTTTAGTCTCCTGCAGGCACACAAACTCTATTCCTTCCTTCTCAACAACATGACGCAGGTACCTAGCTTTGGTACTCCCCCCGATACCTCTTATATTCAGGCACAAAATAATCATTAGGACACATTCCTACCTCCAGCCTTAGAGCCCATAGCAACCTCTTCATCACGGTTGTCGAGACACCCGTATTCCTTTACTACTTCCTCTTCTTCCTCGCAACAGGAGATCCCGATTTGCTTGCCAATGGCCCAAACTGAAGCTGGTTCCGCCAAATCCACCTTTGCACGAATATGGGAGTTGCATAGATTAATATCCACATCAGAGACAGAAACAGAGGGCATCCCGGTTCTGAAGAGCTCTGAAGGCCTTGCAGAGGCAACTCTAGAGCTCAATCGAGCAGAACGTCTCGGGTAAGAGTATGAATCCCCTAATTCCAGCAAACCTTTCTTTATTCACCTAGTGGGGGGGGGGGGGGGAGTTTGATCTGCACTTCAGATTAGGGCCTTCCAGACCTGGCTGTGGTGAAAGGACCTCGCCCATCGGCATAACCCCTACCAGCCCATCATCAGCACCGCCCCCTACTCTCGTCTACTACTGCCCTCGCCGTAATCCACCCATTCCATAGGCGTTCTGGTTCCTTCTAGTGACTTACTACCTGTGGACCGAGTTGGGAACGATGCCTTCCGACCTCCACAGCTACCACTCACCTCCAGCTTTTCTTTTGATTTGTCGTTGACTTGGTGGACTGAACCTTTAGCACCTCCACTTCCAAAGGCCTGCTGGTTCACTTGGCCCAAAAGTTGCTGATGACCTCCAACCTCCTGAACTTGGGCCCTAGGCCCACACTCTCCTGACTGAGCCTTTGACACCTTGGCCCATTTACTAGAAAGCACTTTTTGGTTTATAGAGCACTCGATGTCTACTACAACTTTAGCCGCCTCTGACACACTAAGGATACTATAACAAACCCTATCACATACTAGGTCAGAGAATTTGACAGGATCAGAACCAAAACGTTCCTCACGTCCCTTTCGTCCTTCTTTCATAACTGAGGGTCTACCCCTACCCTGACTACCCCTGCTTTTCGAACCAGACGCCTCAACAAGAACGATTGACTTCTGCTTGCACTGATCTCCTTCCCGCACCTCCTCGTCACCACCGTCGTCCCCTTCCAACCGCCAGTCCTCACCGTCCTCCGGCCACTCCCTGTCCCTGCCATTCTTCATTGACAGAGCTGATTCTTCAACATAAGTTTCCGAGGAGGACACACTATCAGAGGATTCATCACCGCCGAAGTTGGCCCGGTTCCCCCTCCCTACGACCCCAGTGAACTCCTCCTCAATGAGGATACTACACATAAGTCTGTTTATCTTCACTTTCCTTACTAGCTTTGCACTGCCAATATTCTCTAGGCGAACTTTCAGTCTAGCGTATTCCACAACCTCCCAAGATAGTGTTAGCTCATCAATCGACACCAGCGTTGCCGTCTTGGACATTTCTCCAATAACTTTGGTAAAGCAATCAACGTTCCAAAAGTGTAGGGGTACCCCATAACATCGCACCCACACCACTCTATGGCTTGCTCCACTGCCTTCCGACCATGGCCTAACGCTACTAAAGACATTATTGAACCAGGCTGTGTTTGACTTCATAACATCTTCCATCGCCACCCCTTCTACTGGAGAGAGGAGGACCAGATCATCCCCTAGGAATCTCGCCCTTACCAAAGACATTCCTCCCTTCACTAATTCTTCTTCCAACTTTTCGAAGTCCATGTCACCTGCTAATTTCCCAACAACACTTTTAGCCAGCCACGGAAGGGTAGAATATGGAGATTTGAGCGATGGGCCCTTCCATTCCTGATGGGGTTCACCTTTTAGAACCCCTGCATAGGACCTACTCCTATTCTTATCCACCCACGTCTCTTTACTCCTTTGCTTAGCATGGTTCCAGACCTCCTTTTGTTTCTCCTCATACCTCACTCCCTGCATCCTCCTATCCTCCCTTCTGGATCCCACCTGGTTCCTCCTATACTTTGGGATGTTGACATAGAGTTTCCTTCCACAAATGTAAATATGATCAAGCTCTCTTTCCAGCCACGTGACATTTTTAACACCGTAGAAGCTAACAAATCCGAACCGCCTTCCCCATCTATTGAGTTTGCGTGAGATGAAGACCTCCTTAACCCTAACCCATTTTTGAAAGACCTTGGTCATATCCTTCTCACTCAGGCCATGAGAGAAGTTCGAAAAGAAAAAGGTGAAGAAATCATGGTCGACCATCGGATCTCCATCCCCGCTCACCGCTCCGTCCCGAAATCATGACTCGTTGTTTTTATGACGCTTCATTTATGGCTGTGCAGAGTATGGCGATCTTGGTGAGGAGCAACCACTGGTATGCCACAATTTTAACACTGGGCCAAAAGAATTATAGTGTAATTCCCAAAAGAAAATATGAATCTTTTTTGCACCCTTAACTTTCACACTATATGATGGTTAAAGCATCTTAACGCATACTCAACAATTTTTTTTTGCTTTTATACAAAAATGATTATAAGACCATTGGCAATTAAAAGTTCTTTAAAATGGAATTATATAGTTGTTGAATATTATGTTTTCATCATTTGTATATTTATCTAGAAAAAAAAAATTAAACATCCTGTTTTCATCTAAATAAATTCATTTCATCTTATAAGAACTTTTGTCAATGTTTGGTCTAATAGATCGTCATGAACCAAAGTTATACACTCTTGGATGGTCAACTAAGAACTACAACTGCACAAAATACTGTTAGCACATTTAAATGATAAAATCCACATTCAATACTTAGAGTTTTTTTGTTATCACCAAAACTCAATAGATCTCACAGATGATCTAATATTATCAGATCGTCTAATGAGATATAGATAATCTAGAAAGGTCCTAACTCGTTTAAGATCTCAATAATCTCTCACTTTTTGATGATGACAAAAAAACTATAAGCACATAACATGTATCAGAACATAAACAAGAATCAAAGCATAGCATGCATAAGAACATAAGCAAGCATTTGGGATAAAATGCAAAGATAGACATTAGTGCAAAACAGGTAAGATGTATATGTGTTTTGTGAACCAACTCTTCTTATAACTAATAGACTTTTTGCATGAGCAAGTTAAACTTCTCACACTTATAATTCTCCCCATTGTTTGACATAATAAAAAAAGGTATCCTAGAAAGAAATCGTCACTACTGCGGTGAACGATTAAGGATTTAGGAAAAGGCTTAGGTTGAAAGGGGATTGTTTGGAACATAGAGCAAGTTGGCTTATTCACTAAAAAACAATCACTTCTTCAATGTTTTGATTTAAAAAATATCATCTGCGAATTTCAAAACCATAAGAACTAATGGTATGGGAGATAAGGTTATCTGTTAGGAGCATGCCTTTATGATTACTATGAAAACACCAACTATAGTAACAACTATAGGATAGTTTAAGGATACCATAGACTCTTTTTAAACTATTTGATTGTTTTAGCAAAGGTTAATTGTTTGTTTTTGGCAACTGTTGTGTGTGGGTTGTTTACAAAATAATAATCAATCCAAAATTGTAGCTTAGATCATGTTCAAAACTATTGAAAACCAAATCCTAAATTGTCTACTACATAAAATATTTTGAATGGTTAATGCATTTCATATTTCATCAATCACTCTTCAACTAAGGTCATGCCCAAAAGTGTTTTCAGACGATTGAATCTCTCTTCAACAAGAGCTTTTGTGAATATATCAACAAGTTGATAATTTGTAGGCACAATACAAATCCACAGTGCCCTTTTCTAAATGATCTCTTTTAAAGTGATGCTTGATTTCAATGCGTTTAACCTTAGAATGAAAAATAGGTTTTTTCGATAAACTAATTATAACACGAATGACACAATAGATAGGCATTTTACTCACCTGGACGTTATAGTCTTCTAACTAATTCTTCATCTATGGCAGTTGTGAACAATAATTGGCATCTGATATATATTTAGCTTCTACAACGCATAGAGCTATTGTGAGGTTCTTTTTAGTCATCCAAGAGATTAAATTTGCTCCTGTGAAGTGGCAACCTTCACTTGTGTTTTTCCTTTTCTGTCTCCTTGTCTCCTGCATAATTTGCATCATAGAAACCTTGCAAATGGAAACTCTCTATTAGTTTATATTACAAACCAAGATTAGTAGTACTTTTTAAAAATCTAAAAATTCTCTTTACAAAAGTTAAATGAAGTTGCCTTGGTTCATAATGAAAGCGAGCACACAAACAAACATTGTACATAATGTTAGTATAAACTCCAAACGATAGAGCAAGGATTCAATCATTTATCTATAAAGAGTTGTGTCAACTAGATTTGACTTTTTCTCTAGTCCAAGAGATGTTGGATGCATTGGAGTCACCCATCTCCTTAACATTGTCTATATTAAACCTTTTTAGTAGCTTTCTTACATACTTTGTCTAGTGTATATAGATTAGGCCATCTTTATGCTTTATCTACAATC
The DNA here is from genome assembly GCF_000499845.2 of Phaseolus vulgaris. Lineage (NCBI taxonomy): Eukaryota > Viridiplantae > Streptophyta > Magnoliopsida > Fabales > Fabaceae > Phaseolus > Phaseolus vulgaris. The sequence goes on from NC_023759.2 coordinate 19,887,800, forward strand.
CTAAAAAGAACATAAGTTCTCCTATCATGCTTATTTCAAATTGAGTCTACATAAGGCTTGAAATATCTTGACAAAGAAGCTCATTAGTTGCACCAAAGATAATGTTATAACATAAATTTGAACTATAATTTTTATGAAACAAGGTAGTATATAATTTCACAAGTTTAAATCATTTTCAATTATAAAAGTGCCCTTATGCTCATACCATACGTTAGGAGGTTACTTGAGTCCGTATAGAGCTATATTTAATTTAAAAACATGGTATGGAAAAGTAGAACTCTCAAACCCATGGGGTTGTTACATATAGACTTCTTCCTTGATGAAGCCATTGAAGAATACACTTTTTACGTCTATTTGATACAATTTCATTTTACCGAAGACAAAAATGCAAGTAAAATGTGTTTAGGCTCGAGACGAGCTACATAAGAATAGGTTTCGTTCTAATCAATAAAATTTTTTATGAATGACCTTTGGCTACTAGCCTGACCTTGTTTATCACATTCTTACATTGTTTGTCAAGTTTGTTCCTAAATGTTAAGACACTTGATGGTCTATCATCCATCAGACAGTCTCATGATACGATAGTTTATATGTTTTGATGATAACAAAAACTATAAGATATGTTAAAAAGTCTAAATTTTTTTACTAAGTGTGCCAATTTAGTTAAAGACCCATTAGACGTTCTAAGTTGTTTAAACTCGTTAGACTACCTCATCAAACGATCCTTTAGCCTTTGGTCATAATAGAAGATCTCGTCATACGGTCTCTAAAGAATCAACTCTAGATGATCTAATGTTTATCTTAGCATCTGATGACCTAAATAAAAAATAAGAGAAAGAATTAATAGACGAGAAAAACTCACTAGACGATGTCACAGTGAAAAGATACATTAGGAAATCTAGTAAAGTCATAACAGAGAACCTAGTCTTTGTCTCAGTAATAGACAATCTATGAGTGCTTATATGTTGCAAAATGAGTGTGAAACGATGACTATAAGGTAAATCCGTGTTTTAGACCAAAGTGCTTGGTGTACAAAGGCAGCTATGAGTCATAGCCGTTGTCTTAGAGCAAGCACTTGCTCTAAGATGGCGGCTACCACTCATAACCGCCTTTGTACACCAAGCGCTTTGGTCTAAAACAACGCTTTAACTCATAGTTTTCGTTTTAGACTCGCTTTAATTTTGAAAATGCCACTGCGTTTTGATGGACAACGTTTGACAGTAGAAGCGCTGTGAATGTATTGTCGCAAATAAGCCTTTTTTTGCACTAGTGTAGGTAATGCATCTTGTCATTGCATATGGATTCTTTGTTTTTATGTAATTTTTTTTTGTATATTATTAATATTATTATAAAGATTAACATTATTATTTTATTATTATATTTAATAATATTATTATTAAAGTAATAATATAACTATTAATAATAAAAATATTAGTAATAAAATAATAATAATAATAGTAAAATTAATGAAAATAATAATAGACATTACATATATACAATGTGGTCATATATAAGTTATCATTAGATATGATTTCTTTTATGTATAGAATTGATTTCTTTTATAGTAGTCGGACAAAGTCTATGGTTATGGTTATATTTGGTTAAATTCTCAACCCGGAATGTGCTCATAGATAAGGAATCAAGTTCTTAGATATGATTTATTTTATATATAGAATTGATTGTTTTCTAGTGGTTGCACAAAGTCTATAGTATATGGTTGGTTATATTCTTTTAATTCTCAACGTTTTGTATGCACATGTTTCAGTGTAAAATATAGTTTAACTTAATTTACACACACATCCAATCACCACTTTTTTCTTAAAGCAATGTTTTACACGAGTTAATTTCTAATATTGCATTTTAAATTATAAAACTTGAAACATTACTTTTCTCCTTCTCTAACTTACACATATCCTCCGTATTTTCTTTCTTCTCTTTCTGCGTATTTCATTCATTATAATAATTGGTCAAAACACTTATCATTGAACACCCTTCCTTTACTGTTTAATTTGAGGTTTTTTTTCATCTCTTTTAATTTACGTTTTTTATATCTAAATTATTTTTTAACAATTTTTAAAAACTGTCAATAGTTAACTTTACCCTAAATAAAAACTATTTTTAATTAATTTTAAAACAAACAAATACTGTGTCATTGTGATTTTTGTAGTTAAGAAACAAACGCTATGTTATCGTGATTAATAGTTAAAGAAACAAACATGGGGCTCCACCCATTATGACTGTACGCGTGCTACCATTTGGATTAGGACGGAATGAGTTGTTTACTTTATTAATATTGTTATATTATTTTACAACATTATGCGTACACTTGACAATATAAAATTATTTATTTTTACACTATTTACTACTTTGTACTTTATAAGATCATGTGCAAGCTATGTGTTTATTTATTATGAGCATTGGAATAATCGTAATTTAATATTAAAAAGCCTCTTTAATATACCTTTATCTGAACTCGTATTTTAATATTCAAAAGGACTCTATAATATATCTTCATCTGAACTCGTGTTCCAGGAGGACTGTTAATTTAAGGATTTAGAACATGTTGAGGATGAATAAAATATTTTTTCGAACGAGCCATGAGATAGAACATGTTGAGGATGAATAAAATATTTTTTCGAACGAGCCATGAGATAGAACATGTTTAATCCGTTTCATATAGTTTTATTACTTTTCTAAAAGAAATTCTTAGCTTTGATATTTATTAACATTTACAAGCTTTGAAACGATTTTTGTCACTAACAAACAATGGCGTGATGTAAAAATAATTATATCATCACATTGTACGTGTTACAAGAAAATTTGCAGCATCTACCAAAAAGCGATACAAATAGGAAAAATTAGATGTTGAATTGTGCTTAGGGTTAGTTTTGTGTTACCAAGTCTCCAACGTTTATGTCTCCTTTCTAATGAGATGTTATGTCGATTAATCTCATGTTAAGTAAAACGTTATATATTAAATATTAATTAATTTGTTTGAAGGTGTATTGACATAGCCGACTTAAAAGATATATAATTTAAATATTTATTTAACGTCATTATAATCGTTTTTAAGAGAACTAAATATTAAAAAAAAATAGAATGTCACAAAAATGACGTTTAAAGGAGTAAATATAATTAATATATAAAATAGTATGAGTCTAGTTAACACCTTAAAATATAAAAAAAATTATCATAAAGTCAGTCTGGTTGACGCTATCCAAGATGAATAAAAAAGTTGCAGTTCTATTTAAAAACAGTTTGCATGCTATTGTCATCCATTTTATAACACATTTTACACCAGCCTATAAATATGAATCTGAATTGTAATTAATTCCAATCAAATTACAATTAGAAATAAGAAATGTAGACATAGGTATATGAAACTGAATTTTAATTAATTCCAATCAAATTGCAACTGGAGATGAGAAATGTACAAATAATTATAAGAGTTGTAACTGGAGTTGAAATTGTAATTTGAAATAGAAATTCAATTTCAATGGCACTACATGTTAATGAAATTTAATTCAAAATCTAAATAAAATTATAAATACAAATCCAATTTCAATTGAGAAAGTCCAAACTCAAATTTAAAATTCCGTTTCAATTCCAAAATCCAAATTAAAATTCAATTTCAGTTGTAGTTCTAAATCCAAAAGGAATATAATAGTTGTGTACCTGTATAGACCAATAGGGCCTAGATAGTATGTGGAATTATTGGTTGCCTCCTCGTTCTTCACTTCAAGTCTTCTCCTTTAATTGGTAGAGCTCGGTCGGGGTTGACTTGAAAAAGGTACTTCGATGATCGGTCGGGGTCTACAACATGATCCCTGATTCATAGGGAGATATATTGGTATATTGTGTTGGTTCTTAATTCAGATTTTATTATTATTAATTCAAATTTATTACCCTTAAATTATTTACCGTTATTATTGCATTAATTATCAGTTTACAGTGCTGATAGAATTCCTATTTTATAGCTTCTACTATTTGTAATTTTATTATATATATATATATATATATATATATATACTAGTACGTTGACCCGTGCATGTGAATTTTTCTAATATTTTGTATTTAAATATTAATATTAAAAATAATAAACTTATTTAGATATATATAAATTATTAAGTTGATGAAATGAAATGAAATATATTGCAATAGTATAAGTTTCTTTTAGTATATTAATGAATTTAATATAATATAACATAAATAATTAAAAATTCATGAATATATTTTTGCCATAATAAATACATTACAATACAATATCAATACAATAAAATAATTTGAAGAAATAAATTATTATATAAATAATTATCTAATACTATGTATCTATTACATATTTATGGTGAAGTCCTCTTCACCAACCTCATGTTATCCTCATATTATAATTTAATCTGCAAAAAAAACTCTCCAAAAAATCTTTGCAATTAAAAAATAGAATTCATTAGATTATACCAAGTACAATTATACAAAAAAAACTATCAGTAAATGTGTGTTTCTTCCAGTAACAGATTGTAGGCAAAATCATATTAAATTATGAATTCACCTTTTATTATATAAATTAAATTAAAATGTAATGTAATATAATACAAATAAAACATAATGAAATATAAATACAATGAAATACTATTATATAAATAACTAAAGATCTTAAAAACCATACAACAATAATAAACATATATACATTATCAGGTTTCTAGATAAAAAAAAGCAACAATTATAAATAATTTGAACAAATTTACATTATATAAATAATTATCTAATATTATGTTCCCATAAGATATTTACGAAGAAAATGAAGTATTGTTCACCAACTTCATGTTAAGTTAATATGCAAAAATCTCTCAGAATAATTATTGCAATTAAAAAATTAATTCATTATATTATACCAAGTACAGTTATAATAAAAGTAATAAAAAAATGTGTGGTTCTTTCAGAAACATATTGTAGGCGAAAATCATATTAAATTATGAAGTCACATTTTGTCATATAAATTAATACTTGTGCACATAAATCTTTATTGTCAATTTATATAATTCATAATTATATAATATATAGATTTGTGTCCATGTGTCAGTGTCTATGCTACATATATTAGTAGTCCACAAATTAATTATAAATAAAAAGGAATGAATAAATTTTTGCCATAACAAACACATTACAATAGAAAAAAATAATTTGAACAAATTTACATTATATAAATAATTATCTAATATTATGTTCCCATAAGATATTTACGAAGAAAATGAACTACTGTTCATCAACTTCATGCTAAGTTAATATGCAAAAATCTCTCAGAATAATTATTGCAATTAAAAAATTAATTCATTATATTATACCAATTACAGTTATAGTAAAAGTAATAAAAAATGTGTTTCGTCCAGAAACATATTGTAGGCGAAAATCATATTAAATTATGAAATCACATTTTGTCATATAAATTAATATTTGTACACATAAATCTTTATTGTCAATTTATATAATTCATAATTATATAATATATAGATCTGCGTCCCGTGTCCCCGTGTCCCCATGTCCCGTGTCCACGTGTCAGTGTCTATGCTACATAGATTAGTAGTCAAAAAATTAATTATAAATAAAAAGAAATGAATAAATTTTTGCCATAACAAATACATTACAATAGAAAAAAAAATTGAACAAATTTACATTATATATATAATTATCTAATATTATGTTCCCATAAGATATTTACGAAGAAAATGAAGTATTGTTCACCAACTTCATGCTACATTAATATGCAAAAATCTCTCAGAATAATTATTGCAATTAAAAAATTAATTCAATATATTATACCAAATACAGTTATAGTAAAAGTAATAAAAAATGTGTGTTTCTTTCAGAAACATATTGTAGGTGAAAATCATATTAAATTCTGAAGTCACATTTTGTGATATAAATTAATACTTGTGCACATAAATCTTTACGGTCAATTTATATAATTCATAATTATATAATATATAGATTTGTGTCCTTGTGCCCCCGTGTCAGTGTCTATGCTACATAGATTAGTATTCTAAAAATTATTTATAAATAAAAAGGAATGAATAAGTTTTTGCCATAACAAATACATTACAATAAAAAAAATTGAACAAATTTACATTATATATATAATTATCTAATATTATGTTCCCAAAAGATATTTACGAAGAAAATGAAGTATTGTTCACCAACTTCATGCTAAGTTAATATGCAAATATCTCTCAGAATAATTATTGCAATTAAAAAATTAATTCATTATATTATACCAAGTAAAGTTATAGTAAAAGTAATAAAAAAAAGTGTGTTTCTTCCAGAAACATATTGTAGGCGAAAATCACATTAAATTATGAAGTCACATTTTGTCATATAAATTAATACTTGTGCACATTAATCTTTATAGTCAATTTCTGTAACAGCGTGCCTTTTTTAAAAGCAACAGAAACATTCTTCCCACCACCACAGTACCATTTTTTTTCTTTCTCTCTCTCTCTCTCTATATTCTCTTCTCTCCCTCTTTCCTAATTTTCTCTCTCAAACTTCATCTATTTTGGAATCTGATCATACCACGCTGTAGCAGAGGAGTTAAGGAACATTTCTACTCGATCAGATTTTTAAACAGAGTAAGTTCATTTTTACTCTAAATATCCTTTGTTCTCTGTTTTTCCTTAGGATTTAATCATCAATCTTGGTGGGGTCAGTTGAGAAGTTTAATCCTCTCAACTTATTCTATAATATACTGAATTTTTGTTCTGTTTGGATAATTTACATTAGGCCCGTAAATCTATAAGCTTATCCAAACGGTGGGGAATAAAATTCTAAAAGTTGCTTGAAAAGCAAGCAATTGAGGTAAGGGAAGCTAAATTTAATTTTTAATAGCACCCTAGGATAGAAGATCTGAATGCGGAAGGGATGTGGTCCCAATATTCATTTTTTTTCTTGCAGGGATGTTGTGTGTTATATATATTGGGTTGTTTGTTTATATATTATTTAAATTTGTGGAAATATTAGGTTTTGATGATATTAAAGTATTATTTTTTTTATGTCAAATAGACTTTTGAATATTGTGGATAACATTTTGAAATGATATTGTATGACGGAATGGTATGGAATTGAATTCATACATTTCGGATAATGTATGGACTGATGTTTGCTGTGTATTAAGTATTGATGCCTATGTGGTAACAGAGATCTCCGAGCTTCACTGATGATCTAAGTCACATAGACTAAGATATCAGGTGGTGAGAAGTTGATGGGGGAGTTCATGCACACCGTGACATATGAGATGCACGACTTGGGTTGTATTGAACTTACCCTGATCCTTTCTGTTGGATTCGCTGGTAATCTTTGGATCAGGTGTTAGTCTCTGGTAGGACTTGCTTAATACGGGTCTTCCGGAAGACGTTGTTTGTTGAATATCTTGGATGTGTAGATCCATGTGAGATCTATGTAATTGTTTTAATGTTGAGATTTGAAGAAGATTGTATAATTTGATAAATTGATCATGTAACTTGGTTTTCTCTTTTGATTTAATTGCGTATATTATAAAATTCTATTTTCACTAGCTTACCCTTGGTTTTCTTGCTGTGTTTGAACTGCGATGACTGTACTACGTACACGAGCAGATGATCTTACAGGTGTCTGAGGATCAGAAGAGTTTTAAGGCGTTGATTTTGAAACTTATATTGTAAATATTTGTATTTCCATATGTCCTAATCACGTATTAGGAATGTTTTGAAAAACTGTAAGCTTGTACGGAAATATGTAAAACCGGTATTGTAATAGTTATATGAAAATTATGGGGTGTTACATTTAATGGTATCAGAGCGGTTCATCCTTAGGATAACCTGAGGGTAGTGGGTTTATTCTGTTTCTCCTGCGTGTAGATTTTTGGTTACGTCTAGCCTCAAGACTTAGTTAAAAGTTTCTAATAAGATGTTTGACAAAGTTGTTTTTCTTGAAATCTTGTTTGTGTTCGAGTCAAGTTAATTGTTATGAATAAAGATGAAAGTATTAAGAATGAAAAGAATCTTGATAGAGTGGTGAGGGTGCACACTCATGACTAGATCAAGATTATTTTCTATCTTAATTCTAAGTAGCTAGAGTACATTTTAGGGATAAGTTTTGATTGGTTTTTACTTGTTTCGTATGATTATTTCTTTGAAATTAATTTGTCTTAAAGATGTAGTTGAAATTTTTTAGTAATTTCTAATCCAATTGTTTATGTGCTTAGTAGATGGCATGTAGACCACCTACTCCTCCTCCACCAGTAGATATGCACAACTTAGCTCGGGCAATAGAGATGATGGCAATAGCCTTGCAACAACAGAGTGCTACTATGGCACAACAACATCAGGCCGCCCTTCATCAATTTGAAACAGCTATATTAGCAGCAGAAGCATCTCAGCATCAACAACCCCACACCTTTAGTCTGGAAGATTTTCTGAGACACAATCCATCCAAATTTAATGGCAAGGTAAATCCTGATGGAGCAGACCAGTGGGTGAGAGACATAGAAAGAATCTTTGAAGCTACTCAATGCCCTGAAGAGAGAAAGTTATCCTATGCCATTTATGTACTAACCGAAGAAGCTGAATTCTGGTGGATAGGCATGAAGCAAATGATGGAAGACAAAGGTGAAGATGCTACTTGGGAGAATTTCAAAGTAAGATTCCTAGAGGAGTATTTTCCTGATAGTGTCAGGTATGCAAAAGAAATTGAATTCATGCAGCTGGAACAAGGAAATCTTTCAGTCACTGAATATGCTACTAGGTTCAAACACCTAGCTAGATTCTACACCCAGACCATGACTGAGGCTTGGAGATGTAGAAAATTTGAATTTGGGTTGAAGCAAGAACTTAAAGAAGTGCTGATTCCTATGTCCATTAGAGATTTCCCTGCTCTAATGGAGAAAGCAAAAGTAGTGGAGAGTTTTAAAAATAGTAGCAGACTTGCTAAGCCTCAAGTGGGAGGACCTTCTAAAAGCATGCCTAAATATGAAGATAGAAAGAAACCTTATTTCAAACCTCAATCTTATAGCAGTGGAAGACCCAGTTCTCAATCACCACCTAGTTTCAAATGTTTTAGATGCGGTGGGCCACATGTTGTTAGATTTTTCCCTCATCCAGTGTCAAATGTGACATGTGATAGATGTCACAAGTATGGTCATGCAACAAAAGACTATCGTGTCCAATTGGGAGCTCCAAATTCTGGCGGAGTGCAGCAAGTATAACAAAATAGTAATCAAAAACCCAAAGCTGCTGGCAGAGTTTTTGCTCTTAGTGGAGTTGAAGCTTCACAGTCTGATAGCCTTGTTAGAGGTATTTGTTCTATCCTTGGAACACAATTATCTGTATTGTTTAATTCTGGGGCAACCCATTATTTTATATCTTTTTATTGTGCTAAGAAACTTAAGTTGCCAGTCCGAGAATTAGAATTTGAGTTGGTGGTATCTACACCAACAAAAGGTATTATAGTAACTTCTTCCATGTGTGCTGAGTGTCCAATAATTATAGATGGGCAGAGATACAAGATCAACATGATTTGTATACCTCTAAAAGATTTGGAGGTTATCTTGGGAATGGATTGGTTGTCTGCTAATCATATCCTTATAGATTGTGGTCGGAAGAAGTTAATTTTCCCTAAATTAGAAGGAATGCAGGTTATCTCAGCTCATCAGTTTGAGAGAGAGATACAAGAAGGTGCAAAATGTTTTATGCTCTTGGCTTGTTCTATAGTTACTGATAAAGTACAAAAAGATATGTTTGTAGTTCAGGAGTTTATGGATGTATTTCCTGATGAGATTCCTGGACTTCCACCTAAAAGAGAGATAGAGTTTGCAATAGACTTGATTCCTGGAGCAGGCCCGGTGTCAATTTCTCCATACCGAATGGCACCAACAGAGTTAGCTGAATTGAAGAAACAACTAGAAGACTTATTGGAGAAGCAATTCATTCGACCTAGTGTTTCTCCATGGGGAGCTCCAGTGCTATTAGTGAAGAAGAAGGATGGTTCGTCACGTCTATGCATAGATTATAGACAATTAAACAAGTTAACAATAAAGAATAAATATCCTCTTCCTAGAATTGATGACTTGATGGATCAGTTGCATGGGGCAGTTGTCTTTTCTAAGATAGATCTGCGCTCAGGTTATCACCAAATTTCAGTGAAAGCAGAAGATGTTCAGAAGACTGCTTTTAGATCAAGGTATGGTCACTATGAATTTCTGGTTATGCCATTTGGGGTGACTAATGCTCCAGCTATTTTCATGGATTATATGAATCGGATATTCAGACCTTTTCTTGATAAGTTTGTGGTAGTGTTCGTAGATGATATCTTGATCTATTCTCGTACAAGGGAAGAACATGCAGAACATCTTAGAACCGTCCTGAACATTTTGAGAGAAAAACAGTTATATGCTAAACTTTCAAAATGTGACTTCTGGATGTCAGAAATACAATTTTAGGACATGTCATCTCTGCACAGGGAATATCAGTAGATCCTTCTAAAGTGGAGGTTGTACTTCAGTGGGAACGTCCTAAAACAGTTACAGAAATTAGAAGCTTTGTCGGGTTAGCAGGATATTACAGGAGATTTATAGAAGGCTTTTCTAAAATAGTGGCTCCTTTGATCCAATTGACTAGAAAGGATCGTCCTTTTGCATGGACTGAACAATGTGAGAAAAGCTTTGAAGAGTTGAAAAGAAGGTTGACTAATGCTCCTGTATTGACAATCCCTGATACCAATCAGTCTTTTGAAGTTTTCTGTGATGCTTCCTATCAGGGATTGGGTTGTGTTTTGATGTAGAATAAGAAAGTTGTTGCCTACGCTTCTCATCAGTTAAAGGTGCATGAAAGAAATTATCCAACTCATGATCTAGAATTGGCAGCAGTTGTCTTTGCTTTAAAAATATGGAGACATTTTCTTTACGGAGTTAGTTTTAATGTGTTCAGTGATCATAAAAGCTTGAAGTATTTGTTTGATCAGAAGGAGTTAAATATGAGGCAGAGGAGATGGATTAAATTTTCAAAAGACTATGATTTCCAACTAATATATCATCCTGGGAAGGAAAATGTTGTTGCAAATGCGTTGAGTCGTAAAAAGATACAAATGTCGTCGCTTATGATTAGAGAGCTAGCATTGATTGAAGATTTCAGGAGTATGAATTTGGAGGTTTCCATGTCTTCAAATTGCATTAGTTGTAATACACTTGTTATAACTAATGAATTTTTGGAGAAGGTGAAGGAGAAGCAGTTGGAAGATTCAAAATTGAAGAACTTCATGGGCTTATTAAATACTGACAAAGCTAAAGACTTCTCTTTAGGATTGGATGGTATTTTGAGATTCAAAAATAGAATATGTATACCATAGGATAATGAACTAAAGCAAACAGTGTTATCTGAAGGTCATAAAAGCAAACTCAGTTTACATCCAGGAATGACCAAGATGTATCAAGATCTCAAGAAGTCTTATTGGTGGCATGGCATGAAGAATGATGTATCTAAGTTTGTAGCTGCTTGCTTGACTTGTCGGAAATCAAAGATTGAACATCAACGACCTGGAGGCATGTTAACTCCGTTAGACATTCCAGTGTGGAAGTGGGATAGTATCTCAATGGATTTTGTTACCCACTTACCACGTACTTTGAGCAAGCATGACTCTGTTTGGGTCATAATGGACAGGCTAACAAAGACGGCACACTTCCTACCTATAGACTTAAGAATCTCTATGCGGAAGTTGGCCCATATTTACATAGATGAAATAGTCAGATTGCATGGTGTACCCTCCAGCATAGTTTCAGATAGAGATCCCAAATTCACCTCCATATTCTGGCAAACACTTCAAGAAGCTTTGGGGACTAAACTCAGACTTAGTTCAGCATACCATCCTCAAACTGATGGACAATCAGAGAGAACTATCCAGTCCTTAGAAGATTTGCTTAGGACTTGTGTGTTAGATCATTTGGGCAGTTGGGATGAAATTCTACCATTGGTAGAGTTCACTTACAATAACAGTTACCAAGCTAGCATAGGAATGGCTCCTTTCGAGGCATTGTATGGAAGAAAGTGCAGGACACCTTTGTGTTGGTTTCAGGATGGTGAAAGTGTGTTAATTGGACCAGAATTAATACAACAAACCAATGAGAAAGTCAAAATGATTCAGGAAAGATTGAAAACATCTCTTAGCAAGCAAAAATCTTATGCAGATCAAAGAAGAAGACCTTTAGAATTCTCTGCGGGTGAGCATGTCTTTTTGAGAGTTACACCGTTCACTGGTGTAGGAAGAGCACTCAAATCTAAGAAATTGACTCCTAAGTTCATAGGACCTTATCAAATTGTCAGGAGAATAGGCCCTGTGGCTTATGAAATTGCTTTGCCTCCTCCTTTAGCTAACATTCGCAATATTTTCCATGTATCCCAGCTACGAAAGTATGTACCTGATCCCAACCACATTCTAGAGTTTGATTCCATCCAAGTGAAAGAAAATCTGTCATTTGAAGTGAAGCCAATCAGAATTTTAGATTCACAAGTGAAACAACTTCGTGGAAGGAGTATTCCCATGGTGAAAGTACTGTGGGATCTCATATCTGGAGACTCCACTTGGGAAATTGAAAAGGAGATACGAGCATCACACCCTAATCTCTATATTGGTAAGTTCATTTTCGAGGACGAAATTTTTTGTAGTTGGAGATAATGTAACAGCGTGCCTTTTTTAAAAGCAACAGAAACATTCTTCCCACCACCACAGTACCATTTTTCTTCTTTCTCTCTCTCTCTCCATATTCTCTTCTCTCCCTTTCTCCTAATTTTCTCTCCCAAACTTCATCTATTTTAGAATCTGATCATACCACGTTGTAGCAGAGGAGTTAAGGAACATTTCTACCCGATCAGATTTTTAAATAGAGTAAGTTCATTTTTACTCTAAATATCCTTTGTTCTCTGTTTTTCCTTAGGATTTAATCATCAATCTTGGTGGGGTCAGTTGAGAAGTTTAATCCTCTCAACTTATTTTATTATATACTGAATTTTTGTTCTGTTTGGATAATTTGCATTAGGCCCGTAAATCTTGAAGCTTATCCAAACGGTGGGGAATAAAATTCTAAAAGTTGCTTGAAAAGCAAGCAATTGAGGTAAGGGAAGCTAAATTTAATTTTTAATAGCACCCTAGGATAGAAGATCTGAATGCGGATGGGACGTGGTCCCAATATTCATTTTTTTCTTGCAGGGATGTTGTGTGTTATATATATTGGATTGTTTGTTTATATATTATTTAAATTTTTGGAAATATTAGGTTTTGATGATTTAGTATTAAAGTATTATTTTTTTTATGTCAAATAGACTTTTGAATATTGTGGATAACTTTTTGAAATGATATTGTATGATAGAATGGTATGGAATTGAATTCATACATTTCGGATAATGTATGGACTGATGTTTGCTGTGTATTAAGTATTGATGCCTATGTGGTAACAGAGATCTCCGAGCTTCACTGATGATCTAAGTCACATAGACTAAGATATCAGGTGGTGAGAAGTTGATGGGGGAGTTCATGCACACCGTGACATATGAGATGCACGACTTGGGTTGTATTGAACTTACCCTGATCCTTTCTGTTGGATTCGCTGGTAATCTTTGGATCAGGTGTTAGTCTCTGGTAGGACTTGCTTAATACGGGTCTTCCGGAAGACGTTGTTTGTTGAATATCTTGGATGTGTAGATCCATGTGAGATCTATGTAATTGTTTTAATGTTGAGATTTGAAGAAGATTGTATAATTTGATAAATTGATCATGTAACTTGCTTTTCTTTTTTGATTTAATTGCGTATATTATAAAATTCTATTTTCACTAGCTTACCCTTGGTTTTCTTGTTGTGTTTGAACTGCGATGACTGTACTACGTACACGAGCAGATGATCTTACAGGTGTCTGAGGATCAGAAGAGTTTTAAGGCGTTGATTTTGAAACTTATATTGTAAATATTTGTATTTCCATATGTCCTAATCACGTATTAGGAATGTTTTGAAAAACTGTAAGCTTGTACAGAAATATGTAGAACCGGTATTGTAATAGTTATATGTAAATTATGGGGTGTTACATTTAATGGTATCAGAGGGGTTCATCCTTAGGATAACCTGAGGGTAGTGGGTTTATTCTGTTTCTCCTGCGTGTAGATTTTTGGTTACGTCTAGCCTCAAGACTTAGTTAAAAGTTTCTAATAAGATGTTTGACAAAGTTGTTTTTCTTGAAATCTTGTTTGTGTTCGAGTCAAGTTAATTGTTATGAATAAAGATGAAAGTATTAAGAATGAAAAGAATCTTGATAGAGTGGTGAGGGTGCACACTCATGACTAGATCAAGATTATTTTCTATCTTAATTCTAAGTAGCTAGAGTACATTTTAGGGATAAGTTTTGATTGGTTTTTACTTGTTTCGTATGATTAATTCTTTGAAGTTAATTTGTCTTAAAGATGTAGTTGAAAATTTTTAGTAATTTCTAATCCAATTCTTTATGTTCTTAGTAGATGGCACGTAGACCACCTACTCCTCCTCCACCAGTAGATATGCCCAACTTAGCTCGGGCAATAGAGATGATGGCAACAGCCTTGCAACAACAGAGTGCTACTATGGCACAACAGCATCAGGCCGCCCTTCATCAATTAGAAACAGCTAGATTAGCAGCAGAAGCATCTGAGCTTCATCAACAACCCCATACCTTTAGTCTGGAGGATTTTCTGAGACACAATCCACCAAAATTTAATGGCAAGGTAAATCCAGATGGAGCAGACCAGTGGGTGAGAGACATAGAAAGAATCTTTGAAGCTACTCAATGCCCTGAAGAGAGAAAGTTATCCTATGCCATTTGTGTACTAACTGAAGAAGCTGAATTCTAGTGGATAGGCATGAAGCAAATGATGGAAGACAAAGGTGAAGATGCTACTTGGGAGAACTTCAAAGTAAGACTCCTATGTTTCTATGTCGAAAAGTATCTATTTGGTTTAACTAACTTGTTCTTCTATCTTTCATTTCAGGACAATTGTACTTGCTCTAAAAGAATGCATTGGATATCTATACAACAACCATTCACATACGATTTTTTGGTAATTCATGCACTTTATGTTGAACCAAATGGTGTTCAAGCTTTGAAGAATCCAAAACCCTTTGAAGGATGTTGAAGGTTGTGCTTGTTGTTGCTGAGTTTTCTTAGATAGGATCTGGGGTAGATTGAGTTTTGTAATCCACTCTTGATTGAATCCAAAGCATAGGCATTCTCAATCTTTTTAAAAGAAAAGTGTTTTTCAAACTAAGTGAAAAACAACCGATTGTTTTGTCGAAACAACCGATTGTTTTATACTTAGGTGATGTGATTCCAATAGCCACATAGAACAAGATTCTTGACACTTTGAGGAATCACCTTGAGCTGGAAAATATAGAGGCACTTTCTTAGAAGTTGGATCATGGTTCTAAAATCAAGAACTCACCAAAACAAGTACCAATTCTCAAACTCATTTGGATGAACCAAATATTGTCAAATTGAATCAACAAAGGAGAATTAAAAAAAGAAGAAACCGAACAGAATTGAATTAAAATCAAAACTACCGAACAGAATTAAGGAACAAACAAACTATAGGTGCTGGAAAATTAGAAGAACCGAAACAACAACAACTCAAAACACAAGACAACATGAACAAATTGAAGAAGAAGAAAGGAAGGAGAAGAGAATGCTCATGAAGATGGAGGAATGGTTGGATGATCACGCCACTAGAAGAATGGATGCTCCTAGATGAGTGTGGAAGCCGCCACTTGAGGAAACCATGGTCCTTCAAGATAAGACTAGAGAAGAAGCTCAAAGCTCTCCAAATGCTCACTCCAATTTTGAGTATAGTTTCTTTAGATAAAATTCAAATCTGAAATTTACAAGGAAGGCACCTCTATTTATAGCCTAAGGTGCTGAAAATTGAAAGCTAAACAATTCAAAATTCCCTCCAAAAGCTATCTAGAACCGACGCTAATTGCCAAGCAAGGAAGGTGTGATCCCTTCCTTCACTTTGGCACCCCCTATTCTACTCCTACACCTATCTACTAATACACCCCCCCTAAAGTTCCTAACTAAAACCTAAAAAGATGCTATAACAAAAGAGGTTTCTAAGGTTTCCCTCTAAGCACCTTCAACTAAAGACACTACAAAAAGAGAAAATAAATGTCCTCTAGCTCCCAAGGCTTTGAACATGCTTCTTGTAATCCTTTGAGGTGGACTTTGACCTCCATGGGCGTCCTCCATTTGTGCCTCCACCTCTTCTTGAGCTTGATGAGTGGCCTCCATGTTCTCTTGGGCTTGATCTCCATCATACTCCCCGAGTTGGAGAGAATTCGACCACGAATTCTGGAGACCTACAGAAAAAGGAGTTAGATCGCTGACATTAAAAGTATGACTACCTAAGAATGTATCAGGCATATCTAACTCATAAGCATTGTCATTAATCCTCTTGAGGACTTGGAAAGGTCCATCCCCTCGAGGCATTAGTTTGGACTTCCTTTGAGTAGGAAAACGATCCTTCCTCAAGTGAAGCCAAACCCAATCGCCCTCATCAAACAACAATGCTTTTCTCCTTTTATTGGCAAGTTCAGCATACTTGCCAACCTTCTTCTCAATTCTCTTCTTGATGTCTTTATGCAAAGTTTTCACAAAAGAAGCCTTTTCATCCCCATCTTTGCATAAGACATCGTCAAGAAGAGGAATAGGAAGAAGATCAAGAGGTGTTAGGGGATTAAACCCATAGACCACCTCAAAAGGAGAATGGGAGGTGGTAGAATTTACTACTCGGTTATATGCAAACTCAACATGGGGTAGTAAATTCTCCCACACTCTAGGATTCCCTGAAATAAAGCATCTCAATAGTTGTCCTAAAGTTCTATTCACCACCTCGGTTTGACCATCAGTTTGTGGGTGGCAAGTGGTAGAGAATAAAAGCTTAGTTCCAAGCTTGCCCCACAAGGTCTTCCAAAAGTGACTCAAGAACTTAGGATCTCTATCGGACACTATAGACCTAGGAATCCCATGCAAGCGAACCACTTCTTGGAAGAAGAGGTTTGCAATGTGGCATGCATCATCCACTTTGTGGCAAGGAATAAAATGAGCCATCTTTGAAAAACGATCCACTACCACAAAAATGGAGTCCTTTCCCTTTGATGTCTTGGGTAAGCCTAAGATGAAATCCATAGATATATCTACCCAAGGCATTGAAGGGATAGGAAGAGGAGTATAAAGACCATGGGGATGCATTTTAGATTTAGCTTTGCGGCAAGCTATGCATTTATCACACAAACTATGAACATGTTTATGCATATGAGGCCAAAAGAAATGTTCATGTAACACATCCAAAGTTTTAGCAACCCCAAAATGTCCCATTAAACCCCCCTCATGAGCTTCTCTAACAAGAGATAATCTAATAGAGCATTGGGGAACACAAAGACGTTTTCCTTTAAAAAGAAAGCCATTTTGAATAAAAAAGTCTTTGTGTCCTCCCTTAAGACACTCTTGATAGAGGAGAGAAAAATCAAGGTCATCATGATAAAGTTCCTTAATGTGATCAAAACCAAGATATTGAGATGTTAAAAGATTTAGCAAGGTGTATCTTCTAGAAAGAGCATCCGCCACAATATTTATTTTACCTTGCTTGTGTTTGATCACATAAGGAAATTGCTCAATGAATTCCACCCACTTGGCATGCCTCTTGTTAAGTTTGTTTTGGCTTTTCAAATATTTAAGAGATTCATGATCACTATGTATCACAAACTCTTTGGGAAAAAGATAGTGTTGCCAAGTAAACAAAGCCCTAACAAGTGCATATAATTCTTTATCATAGGTGGAATAGTTGAGATGACTTCCCTTCAATTTCTCACTAAAATAGGCTATGGGGTGGCCCTCTTGGAGGAGAACAGCCCCAATACCTATGCTTGAAGCATCACACTCAATCTCAAATGTCTTAGTGAAATTAGGAAGGGCCAAGATGGGAGCATTAGTCAATTTTTCTTTCAAAGTATCAAAAGCATTTTGTTGTGCTTCTCCCCAATGAAAGACCACATCCTTTTTCACTATGTCATTGAGTGGTGCGGCAATGGTACCAAAGTTTGGGACAAATCTTCTATAGAAAGAAGCAAGCCCATGAAAACTTCGGACCTCATTCAAAGATTTCGGTGTAGGCCAATTTTGAATGGCCACCACCTTGGTTTTGTCCACATGGACCCCTTTACAACTCACAACAAACCCTAGGAATTCTATATGATCAAGAGCAAACATACATTTAGCAAGGTTAGCATACAAATGTTCCTTCCTAAGGGTTTCCAAAACTTGCCTAACATGCAACCTATGGTCATTCAAAGATAAGCTATAAATGAGAATGTCATCAAAGTAAACCACAACAAACTTACCAATGAAAGGTCTAAGAACATGATGCATGAGGCGCATGAAGGTACTTGGTGCATTAGTTAAACCAAAAGGCATAACTAACCACTCATATAAACCAAAGTTGGTCTTAAAAGCCGTCTTCCATTCATCACCCGGTTTGATACGGATTTGATTGTAGCCGCTTTTAAGATCAATCTTTGAAAAGATTTTTGAACCATGTAATTCATCCAACAAATCATCTAGTCTAGGTATGGGATGCCTATACTTAATGGTTATGTTATTGATGGCCCTACAATCCGAACACATTCGCCATGTGCCATCCTTTTTTGGCACTAAGATGATAGGCATAGCACAAGGACTCATGCTATCTTGCACCCACCCTTTTTCAATCAAAGCCTCAACTTGTTGGCGAATTTCCTTGGTTTCACTTGGATTGGTCCTATATGCGGGACGATTTGGGAAAGAAGAGCCCGGTATCAAATCAATTTGGTGCTCAATCCCTCTCAAAGGTGGAAGTCCATTTGGAGGATCTTGAAACACATCTTTGAACTCTTCTACCAAATTTTCCAAGCAATGAGGACTATCAACAAGTGTTTCTATGCTAAGAGTTCTAGGGATGGCTAAAAAAAGAGGATGATGAGCCACTATTTCCCTTTCAATTTCACGCCTAGACACAAGGAGTGTAGGCTTAGAACTCTTATCTTTTTTATCTTTTTCACTCTCCCTCTTTTTCTTCATGATAACTTGGTCCTCATGGACTTCTCTTGGAGAGAGAGATTTTAAAGTAACCTTGTGACCATGGAATTCAAAAGATAATTTGTTGGTAAAGCCATCATGTAAAACTTTTCTATCAAATTGCCAAGGCCTTCCCAAAAGAACATGAGTGGCTTCCATGGGCACAACATCACATAATACCTCATCTTTGTATTTTCCAATGGAGAAATGGATGAGGACTTGTTTATTAACAATTATTTCTCCTACTTCACTAAGCCATTGTAATTTGTAGGGCTTTGTATGAGAGATAGTAGGCAATCCAAGCTTATCTACTACTCTTGTACTAGCCACATTTGCACAACTACCCCCATCCACTATCAAGGAACAAATGTTGTTTTGAATAAGACATCTTGTATGGAAAATATTTTCCCTTTGACTTTCATCAAAAGGTTGTGAAACTTGTCCAAGAAGTCTTCTCACAACTAACAAGTCCCCTTCAAGTGGACATTCACTCTCTTCCTCACTAGATGCATGAGAATGCAATGAATGCTTTGAAGAATCCGAATCATGCTCACTAACTACAATGCCCTCATGCATGTACATACTTCGTTTTGAAGGACAATTTGCAGCAATATGACCATAACCCATACATTTAAAGCATTTAGTGTTAGATGTTCTAGTGGGAGACTTAGGTCTAGATGTTGATGGCTTAGATTCCTTGGGTTTGAAAGAAGAATCTTTGGAAGGATGTTTTGAAAAAGAAGTTTTGTTTCTCCAAGACTTGGAGTAGTATCCATTATTGGAAGCATTTTTAAAAGAGTTTTTCTTAGCAAGTTGGGCTTCCACCTTCATTGCAAGATGAACTAAAGAGCCCAATGATGAATACTCTTGTAACTCAACAATGTCTTGGATATCCTTCCTAAGACCACTCACAAACCTAGCAACCATGGCTTCTTCACTTTCTTCTAATTCAATTTTAAGCACAAGCGTCTCAAGCTCCTTATAATATTCGTCCACATTTAGCGTGCCTTGTTGAAACCGTTGGAGTCTCAACATGAGGTCTTTCCTAAAATGTGGGGGTACAAACCTAGCGCGCATATGATCCTTTAAAGAGTTCCAAGAGTCCACGGGAGGACCCTTGTGATAGATAATGTCCTTTACAATTCCATGCCACCATTTCATGGCATAATCACTAAACTCTAGGGTGGCTAGCTTGAGCTTATGCTCATCTTGGATCTCATGGATCTCAAAAATTTGTTCACACTTAGCCTCCCAATCTAAATACACATTTGGATCACTAGAACCATTAAAGCAAGGTAGTTTGACCGAAGGAAGCTTGGACTTTGCATCATGGTAGAAGCCATTGCCGTAGTGAATTCTTTCCCCTTGGTGATGATGTCTTTGTCCATGGACTTGGGGTGGAGGTCTCCTTCTCCTATGTTCATCTTCACGGCCAACATCATTTGAAGAAGCTCTTGAAGATGGTCTATGAGAATGATGTCCATCATGGATAGAAGGAGATGGTCTAGATTGTTGGACCTCCATCTTTTGCATTTTCTCTTCCAACCTTCTAATTGTTCTTTGAGCTTCATGTAATTCACCAAGAATTGAAGCTTTGGAAGGAGAATTCTGCTTGTAGGATGCATCACTTGAAAATCCAGCCATGTGTAATTAAAAACAGCAAACACACAAAACAGCAAACAAGTTAAAAAAAAAAAAAATTTAGCAAAAACAGTGAGCTATAATGAAACTGCCGAAGTGAACTTAAGGCTGAAAAAGATATCACTCTCAAAGAAAGAATGTTCTTGCTCCAATCTGATCTTGAGGCCTTGGAATCCTCAAATGAAATATGTCAAAGCAAGCACACCAATCTTAAGAGCAAACCACCACAAAACCAAAGAAACAATAAAGACAAACAAGAAAAGGTATAAGCAAGGAAAGGTAATTGCAAAAGGAATACTATATGTAAGACAAACTCAAAGAGTAAGAATGAAAGACAATCAAGAAAATAAAGAACTCAATGAGAAAAGTAGGCACACAAAAGAATACCTAAGGAAAAGCACTAGAGTAGATGAAGAAAACAAAAAATTTAGCTACTGGAAATTTTTTTTTTTTTTATGCAAACTGTGCTTGATATTCACTGATTTAACTGGAACGTTGTAGAGCGAACTGGATTATGAAATTTATACCACAGAAACTTCAAGATGTTAACTCAATAATGGCACTGGAATCAATTAAAAACAGTAAGCCAATTGAGAGAAAAAAAAATTTTAAAATCGCTGCCAGATTACCGTATTTTTTTCGGCAGGAATGTACACTTTTTTTATTTTATTTATCATTTTTTGTGTACTTCATATTTTTGAATGATTCTTTTTTCTATTCTTTTCTAACACTTTGAATATCTCAAATCCAGAATTTCAGAATTTTACAGTACGTAAATCAGTTGCAATAAGGAAAAACAGTAAGCACTTTTTCAGAAACAGAGGAATCCTAATAGGAATAAAAAAACAGAATGATGAACTATCAAAGACATAATAGAAAATGATGTATTGGAACTTGTATAGGTCTAGAATACAAGTATGAACTCAATTCTAAAAAGAAAATGCACAAAGGATCAACATCAATTCAGAAAATTATATGACACCAAAGCAATAAACAATCAAAACAATAAAAGTACTACTAGAAGTAATGACATATATGGAATAACATGACTAAGACAAAACTTGACATGATTCAAAAATTAAAAGACACAACACAAATTGTAACAAGTGAAAGGAAGCTTAAGGTATACTCTAGGAAGGATAATGCCATTCCAAAAGAGCAACCATACTCATAAGAATTATGAGTGCCATAAACCTTTCCACAAACACTTGGAGCAAAAGAAAAACAGCAAGAATACTCAATTAAAAGTCTAAAACAGAAACTTAAATTGCAAGAAAATAAAGAGCTCTTGAAATTAAAGTGCACACAACTCAACAATTAACAAGAATGAACCTAAGACTCATGATACCACATGATGTGATTCCAATAGCCACATAGAACAAGATTCTTGACACTTTGAGGAATCACCTTGAGCTGGAAAATATAGAGGCACTTTCTTAGAAGTTGGATCATGGTTCTAAAATCAAGAACTCACCAAAACAAGTACCAATTCTCAAACTCATTTGGATGAACCAAATATTGTCAAATTGAATCAACAAAGGAGAATTAAAAAAAGAAGAAACCGAACAGAATTGAATTAAAATCAAAACTACCGAACAGAATTAAGGAACAAACAAACTATAGGTGCTGGAAAATTAGAAGAACCGAAACAACAACAACTCAAAACACAAGACAACATGAACAAATTGAAGAAGAAGAAAGGAAGGAGAAGAGAATGCTCATGAAGATGGAGGAATGGTTGGATGATCACGCCACTAGAAGAATGGATGCTCCTAGATGAGTGTGGAAGCCGCCACTTGAGGAAACCATGGTCCTTCAAGATAAGACTAGAGAAGAAGCTCAAAGCTCTCCAAATGCTCACTCCAATTTTGAGTATAGTTTCTTTAGATAAAATTCAAATCTGAAATTTACAAGGAAGGCACCTCTATTTATAGCCTAAGGTGCTGAAAATTGAAAGCTAAACAATTCAAAATTCCCTCCAAAAGCTATCTAGAACCGGCGCTAATTGCCAAGCAAGGAAGGTGTGATCCCTTCCTTCACTTTGGCACCCCCTATTCTACTCCTACACCTATCTACTAATACACCCCCCCTAAAGTTCCTAACTAAAACCTAAAAAGATGCTATAACAAAAGAGGTTTCTAAGGTTTCCCTCTAAGCACCTTCAACTAAAGACACTACAAAAAGAGAAAATAAATGTCCTCTAGCTCCCAAGGCTTTGAACATGCTTCTTGTAATCCTTTGAGGTGGACTTTGACCTCCATGGGCGTCCTCCATTTGTGCCTCCACCTCTTCTTGAGCTTGATGAGTGGCCTCCATGTTCTCTTGGGCTTGATCTCCATCATTAGGTGTTTTTAGAAAAGGTTGAAAACTGTTTTCAAATGGTTGAGCTATCAAAACCAAAACAACCGATTGATTCGTGGAAACAATCGATTGTTTTTTTGGTACCATAACAGAAAAACTGTTTTGTGCTTTGACTAAGCATTAAATGATTTTCTAACTGTTTACGCTCCAGTAATTAATGCTTTCACCAATCTTTAAAGGCAATTAATAGTTTTTTAAGATTTGATAACAAACAACAAACTTTGATATATACAGAAAAACATATTTGAGTTTTTCACTGATTTTGAGTTTTTGAAAAGTTGAGATTGGTTAGTGATTGAGATTGATCAAAGAGTGTGAGCTAGGATTTTCTTTTGTATTGATTTCAGATTTGCTTCTGTAACAAGTGTAATCCTTGTATCTGTTGAATGAAACCTTTGTGTGTTTGCTGAGAAGTGTTGTGTGTTCTTGAGGGGATCAAGATCATCATTCTTAGTGTTGGTGTGTTGGCTAAGAGAAGTGTGTGTCTTGAGGGGATCAAGGTCACTTTCTTGGTTGTGTTGTAAGTGATCTAGGGTTGATTGCTTAGTGGAATTGCTCAGTGGTTTCTGAGAAGACTGGATGTAGCTCTAGGTTTAGAGTGAACCAGTATAAATCTCTGTGTGCATTTTCTCTATCCCTTAACTCTTTAAATTCAGTTTTAATTTTTTGCTGCCTGTATAAACAACCGATTATTTTTCAGGTGCTGTGCTTTTTGCTTTGTGTTTTGAAAAACTGAATTCTTTATCAAGATATTCTCGAAGCAATTTCATTCAAGGCTTAAAAGTTTTTGAAAAACATCTTTAAACCATTCACCCTCCTCTAGTTTAAAGCCATACATTCTAACAATTGACATCAAGAGCTTGGTTCTTGAAAGTTATGCAAGTTGATCCAAAAATCTTTTTTCTATGGCTGGAAAACAATCTTTTGAGGAAGGTGCTTCAATCTACAAACCACCTTTATTCTGTGGATTGAATTACAAGTATTGGGAAGCCAGAATGAAAATCTTTGTGGAATCTATTGATCAAGGAATTTGGGATTCAATTGAGAATGGTCCTTACATTCCAAAAATTAAAAAGAATGGTTCTTTCATTGCAAAACCTTGGTCTCAATGGACCAATGATGAATGTAAAATGGCCAAGCTTGATTGTACTGCTCAAAACATAATAGCTTATGCACTAGATACTAATGAGTTTTTCAGGGTATCAAAATGCAAAACTGCTAAAGAGATGTGGGACACACTCAAGGCTGCTCACGGAAACAATGAACCAAAGGAGGCAAGGGCAAAGACTCAAGCCAGAAGGAAAAGAAGGCAAAACAAGAAAAGGCTCAACCTTTGCTTCATGGCCAGAAATGAGGATGACTCAAGTAGTGTAAGTTCATCTAACTCCTCAAACTCTAAAAATTATAGTCAATTACTTCAAGCCTTTCAAGAAACGCATGAAGAAGCCAACCAATTGGCCCTCTTGAACAATCGGTTAAAGGGAATGAATAGGTGGCTTGAAAACATAGTAAAATCACTGGAAGAGGAATTAGAAAATTCAAAAACAGATTTTGAAAACCTTGAAATCGTTTACAAAAACTCCTCTTGCAAGTGTGATACTTTTGTTTGTGAAATTGCGGAAATCTTGAAAAGAAGGTCCACTATCTTGTTAAAACTATGGATAAGCTTTCTAAAGGTCAATCCAACTTTGAGAATGTCTTGGCATCTCAAAACTATGTTTTTGGAAAAGCTGGATTGGGTTTTAACCCACAAAACAAACAAGATAGATTTTCAAAATCATTTTCGAAAATGCCAGAAAAACAACCGATTGGACCATCGAAACAACCGATTGTTACATGCTTCTATTGCATGAAAAGAGGCCATTCTGTGAGGTTCTGTAAAATCAGAAAATATGTTGTTCCTAAGGGCTTTATGAAGTGGATTCCTATGTGCAATAAAGATTCAATTGATGAATGTAAACAAAATGGACCCACATTCATAAGGGGACCAAATCTTTGTACTTGAAAATCTTCTTTGTAGGAAATCTTGGAGGAGAGCAAGCAACAATGGTACTTGGACAGTGGATGTTCCAAGCACATGACAGGGGACAAATCAAAGTTCCTAAGCATCTCCTTTAAGCAAGAAGGGCATGTCACCTATGGGGACAACAACAAAGGAAGGATTCTTGGGAGAGGATCCATAGGAGACAAAGACATCTTGGTCATCCATGATGTGCTCTATGTAGAAGGTCTAAAGCACAATCTGCTGAGCATTAGCCAACTATGTGACAAGGGATATCAAGTGATGTTCAAGTCAAACACATGTGAAATATGTCTACCCAACACCAAAGAGGTAATGTTGGTAGGTAAAAGAGTCAATAATGTGTATATTCTAGATATCTCTTCACCATGTTCAATTGGTTGTCTTCTATCCAAGCAAGTTAAGTCTTGGCTTTGGCATAGAAGAATTGCTCATATTCACATGAATCACTTGAACAAGCTAATTTCAAGGGATCTTGTGATTGGGCTACCAAAGCTCAAGTTTGAGAAGGAGCATATTTGTGAAGCTTGTCAAAAAGGGAAACAAGTGAAAAGTTCTTTTAAAATAAAAGATGTTGTTTCTTCTTTAAAACCTGTTCCTACCGGTTGACCAGATCGTGCTTTGTGCGCAGCTAAGACTCGCGTATCAAGGACTCCTTCGTCTTTGTTCCAGATCACCACCCTTCGTCGCCGTGAGTATCTGAAACAGAGAGAACAAAGGGCGCCCTCGCGGCCGTTTGCACTCCGACGCTCAAGTCAGTAAGGTAGTAAACACCGTGCACCTCCGTATCGAAACACTATGACTCAGGTGTTCTGAAGGTGCGTAACCGTTTTCTAACTAACTTCTCTCTGGTGTTCAAATCACTCGTGCGTACAAGGTGTAAGCTAGCAAATGATTTGAGTGTGTGCAATGCGTAGAATGTCAGAACGTACCTTACTAAGCTTTCAGAAAAGCTTATATACCTTGGGTTTCAGTGCTACTGCCACGTGTCACTTATGACTTAAGCGCAACTCCACGTGGAAGGACTTACGACGTTGTAACCCAAGTTAGGGAAATCCCAACGCGTAAGTCTTCCCTCCTTGAAGTGCATCCGGCGCAGGGGATGACTACCTGGGTGCCAACTCATGCGCCCCATCCTCTAGTCACTCGCCCTGGGAGTATCTCAGCTATCCTCTCGCACCATGCACGTGTCTGTCCCAGCAATTCTCCAAAGGTGGCGTGGATTGCCACGTCCCTACACCTCATGCATGGGTACTTCACGAGTTAGGTCACTCCCTGCTGGTACTGGGAATATGGCCTTGAAGCCACCTTTCTCTTCTCTTCATTACTGTTCTGAGGTACCGAGGCCTGAGGCTTCCACGCCCGTACCGTGGCCTCTTACTGTGCCGCCCCTCCACGGTCTTCCCTACCCGTGGGTATCGGGGGGTGGCACCATCTGGACCAACGCACGCTCTCAGGACAACGGGTCACGCCTTTAAGGTAGGCGACGCCTAAACCTGCCGACGCCCAACGCTGGCGACGCCCATACCTGGCGACGCCCATGCCTAGCGACGCCCAAGGTGGTCAACACTAACTTTCCTCATTGGAACCCCTTGGTGGGTCTCATCGTATGTTCGACTTTGGTCAACGCCCGAGGACGGGTCGGTACAAAACCCCTTGAGCTTCTTCACATGGATCTTTTTGGACCATCAAGAACTATGAGCCTTGGTGGAAATTATTATGCTCTTGTTATTGTTGATGACTTTTTTAGGTTCACTTGGACTCTTTTCTTGGAATCAAAGAGTGATGCCTTTTATGCATTCAAGAAGCTAGAAAGAAGGTTGCAAAATACAAAGAACTGCAACATAGGCTGTATTAGAAGTGATCATGGGGGAGAATTCCAAAATGAGAAGTTCAGCAAGTTCTGTGAGAAGATGGGGATTCTACACAACTTCTCTGCTCCAAGAACTCCACAACAAAATGGTGTGGTAGAGAGGAAGAACAGGTCTCTTGAAGAGTTAGCAAGGACAATGCTTAGTGAATCATCTCTTCCTAAGTACTTTTGGGCGGATGCAGTGAGCACTTCTTGTTATGTGATGAATAGAGTGCTTATTAGGCCTATTCTGAAGAAGACTCCATTTGAACTCTTCATTGGAAGGAAGCCTAACATCAACCATCTCAGAGTTTTTGGCTGCAGTTGTTTCGTTCTCAACAATGGAAAGGAAAACTTGGGGAAGTTTGATGAGAAAGCGGATCTTGGCATCTTCATAGGGTACTCTCTCACAAGTCATGCATATAGAATCTACAATAAGAGGTTGATGACTGTAGAAGAATCAGTTCACGTTGTCTTTGATGAGGTAGATCACAGAAACATCCAAATCCTGAAGACCAGAGTTGAAGAGGATGAACAAAGCATCAGTTTGGAGAAGCTGGAAATCTGTGCAGAAAAACTACCGGTTGATTCACAGAAACAACCAATTGAAATTTTGCAACAGAGTGAGTTGCCCAAAGAGTGGAGGATTCCTAGAGATCTGTCAGTGGAAAGCATTTGTACCGTCCCGTACCCGGGCGTTGACAAAGTCAAGGTCAAAGTCAGCGTCAAGGTCAAAGTCAACATAAGGCGTCGCCTAGGTGAGGCGACGCCACGTACAAGCATCGCCAAGGCAAGGCGTCGCCAAGAGGAAGCGTCGCCAAGGTAGGGCGTCGCCAAGGTAAAATGTCACAAGAGGAAGGCAACCACAGTGTTGCTCCCCGATACCCATGGGTAGGAAAGACCATGGAGGGAGTGACGCCATGGGAAGGCCTCAAACCCCGATAACTCGGGGTAGCAATAAAGGGAAGAGAGTGGTGGCTTCAAGGCCATAGTACTAGCGCCAGTGGAGAGCAATCTGACTCGTGAAGTGCCTATGTCGCCCCAGAGAAGCCCTTGGGATAGTTACGACTCATGAGAAGGGTCACGCCCAGGGGTAGCCAGGTGCAGGGTACGAGAGGAAGGTAGATACGCTCTCAAAGCGAGTGACTAGAGGTTTGGGGGCATGAGTTGGCACCCAAAAAGTCACCCCTTGCGCAGATGCACTCCCAGGGAGGAGGACTCGCACGAGGAAATGCCCCCAAGTGGGGTCACGGTGCTGTGAGGCCCTCCACGTGTAATAGCAGCCAAGTCAGAATAGAAACATCAATTTGTCAAGTATAAGGTAATTAAAGCTATTTAATAAAGTTTACATTTCGAGCGTTTAAGGTACTTTAAATGCTCCAAGCGGTTTAAACGTCTTAAAGGCGTTGAACGTTTTAACCTTAAATGCGCTTTAAGACGCTTTAAATGCTAGAGTAGTTTAAATAGAACCTTGAACGTGGGAAACGGGGTTCGAACTTTTGGCAGATTTTCCCAGAATAAACTCTAGTTGCTTGCTCGAGTCTTGAGGCTACGCACAAGGGACTAGAGAAAGGTTGTTTGCCAGAGGGAGAAAAGATACACAACACATAGTTCTTTTTACCACCTTCAGAGTGCCATTCACGGTGCTCCGATACGGAGGTGCAGAGTTTTTGGTGTTTCTTACTAGCTGACTTGAGCGTCGGAGTGCAAACGGCTGCTAGGGTGCCCTTTTGTCCTTCTTTGCAGGTATCCACAGGTAGCCAGAGGGAAGGTGCCCCTAGCTGACGGGCAAGGTTGCGCACAAAGACGTCCCAGGTCAACCGGCCGGAACAGCATCATAGGGCAGATAAAGGAAGGTGTCTCCACACGAAGCTCCATCTCAAACTTCTGCAGGCACACAAATTTCGTCTCACAAATTGAACCAAAGTCAATTGATGAAGCTCTAAAGGATGAGAAGTGGGTTGAAGCTATGCATGAAGAGTTGAGTTAGTTTGCAAGGATTGAGGTATGGTTTCTTGTCCCTAGAATAGATGAAATGAACATTATAGGTTCGAAGTGGGTTTTCAGGAACAAGTTGGATGAAGATGGTGTGATCACAAGAAACAAAGCAAGGCTAGTTGCCAAAGGCTACAATCAAGAGGAGGGCATAGATTATGGTGAAACCTTTACCCTTGTTGCAAGGTTGGAGGCTGTGAGGCTTGATGTAAATGCAAGAGCAAGAATACATGATTCTTTGACATTCTTAGGAACAACTTGAGTTGGTCATGAATTGGCACTTTAATTAGAATTGGATCAAGGTTCTAATTCAAGAACTCACCAAGACTTTGCACCGAACCAAAGCTCACATGGAAGTCCATGTTTTGTCAAATTGAATCAAACAACAAGAATGGAAGAAAACACAATTGAATACAGCCAATTAAAAGAAACAACCGAACAAAATTGAAAATACAGCTGAAGATACCGAATGGAATTGAAGAACAAGTAAACTAAAACATGAACATGAAGAAGAAACAAAGCTTGAGAATAGAAAACTTATGGAGATGGAAGAGTAGGTGAGTGATCACGCCACTTAGAGTGTGGATACTCCAAGATTAGTGTGTTGCCTCCACTTGAGGTTCACCATAGACACCCAAGATAAGACTTGATGAAGGCACCAAAGCTCTTCCAATTTCTCTCTCAAATTGAGTAGAGTTTTCTTACTTCAAATTCCAAATCTGATTTGTACAAGCCAAACACCTCTATTTATAGCCTATAAGGTGCTGAAATGCAAAGCTAATCAAATGCAAATGTGCCCCTAATGACATGTAACTTTCGGCGCCAACTAGTGCATGAAGGAAGTGTGACTTTCCTTCCTAGTTTGGCACCTCCTAACTCATATCTACACTCCCCCCTAGCATCCCTTACTAAGTTCACACCCCCCCTAAGCTTTTAATATTTCTAAACTACAACTAAGGATGCTTTTACAAAAGAGGTTTCTTATGTTTCCCTCTTAAGCACCATCTACCAAAGCTATTACAAATAAAGAAAACAATTGTCCATTATTTACTAAGGCCTTGAACATGCTTCTTGTAAGCCTTTGAGGAGGATGAATGACGTCTTGCACATCTACCTCTTGATCCTCTTCCTCTTCTTGTCCTTGTTGGTTGGCTTCTATTTTTCCTTGGCCTTGATCTCCATCATACTCCCCGAGTTGGAGAGAATTCGTCCACGAATTCTGGAGACCTACAGAAAAAGGAGTTAGATCGCTGACATTAAAAGTATGACTACCTAAGAATGTATCAGGCATATCTAACTCATAAGCATTGTCATTAATCCTCTTGAGGACTTGGAAAGGTCCATCCCCACGAGGCATCAGTTTGGACTTCCTTTGAGTAGGAAAACGATCCTTCCTCAAGTGAAGCCAAACCCAATCTCCCTCATCAAACAACAATGATTTTCTCCTCTTATTTGCAAGTTCAGCATACTTGCCAACCTTCTTCTCAATTCTCATCTTGATGTCTTTATGCAAAGTTTTTACAAAAGAAGCCTTTTCATCACCATCTTTGCACAAGACATCTCCAAGATTCGGAATAGGAAGAAGATCAAGAGGTGTTAAGGGATTAAACCCATAAACAACCTCAAAAGGAGAATGAGAGGTGGTTGAATTTACTACACAGTTATAAGCAAATTCAACATGAGGTAGTAAATTCTCCCACACTCTAGGATTCCCGGAAATGAAGCATCTCAATAGTTGGCCCAATGTTCGATTGACCACCTCGGTTTGACCATCAGTTTGTGGGTGGCAAGTGGTAGAAAATAAAAGCTTAGTTCCAAGCTTGCCCCACAAGGTCTTCCAAAAGTGACTCAAGAACTTTGGGTCTTTATCAGACACAATAGTTCTAGGGATCCCATGCAAACGAACCACTTCTTGAAAGAAGAGGTTTGCTATATGACATGCATCATCCACTTTGTGGCAAGGAATAAAGTGAGCTATCTTTGAAAAATGATCCACTACCACAAAAATGGAATCCTTTCCCTTTGATGTCTTGGGTAAGCTTAAGATGAAATCCATAGATATGTCTACCCAAGGCATTGAAGGGATAAGAAGAGGGGTATATAAACCATGGGGGTGCATCCTAGATTTAGCCTTGCGGCAAGCTATGCATTTATCACACCAACTATGAACATGTTTATGCATATGAGGCCAATAAAAATGATCATGCAACACATCCAAAGTTTTAGCAACCCCAAAGTGACCCATTAAGCCTCCCTCATGTGCCTCTCTAACAAGAGATAATCTAATAGATCCTTGAGGAACACAAAGACGTTTTCCCTTAAAAAGAAATCCATCTTGTATAAAAAAATCTTTGTGTCCTCCCCTGAGACACTCTTAATAGATTTGAGAAAAATCAAGGTCATCATGATAAAGATCCTTGATGTGATCAAAGCCAAGAAATTGAAAGCCTAAAAGATTGAGCAAAGTATATCTTCGAGAAAGTGCATCGGCCACAATGTTTACTTTGCCTTGCTTGTGCTTGATCACATAAGGAAATTGCTCAAGGAATTCCACCCACTTAGCATGCCTTTTGTTCCGTCCGGTTGACCTGGGACGTCTTTGTGCGCGACCTCAACCGTCAGCTAGGGACTCCTTCCCACTGGTTACCTGTGGATTCCTGCAAAGAAGGACAAAAGGGCGCCCTAGCGGCCGTTTGCACTCCGACGCTCAAGTCAGCCAGCAAGAAACACCAAAAATCCTGCACCTCCGTATCGGAGCACCGTGTATGGCACTCTGAAGGTGGTAAAAAGGAACTGTGTCTAGTGTATATTTTCTCGTTCTGGCAAAAATCTTTCCTTAGTCCCTTATGCGTAACCTCAAGGCTCGAGCAAGCAACTAGAGTGTTTCTGGAAAATTTGCCAAAAGTCCGAACCCCGTTCCCAACATTCGAGGCGCTATTTAAACTACTCTAGCATTTAAAGTGTCTTAAAGCGCATTGAATTATGAAACGTTCAGCGCATTTAAGACGTTTAAACCGCTTGGGAGCATTTATAGTACCTTAAACACTCGAAATGGAAACTGTATTAAATAACCTTAATTACCTTGTACCTGACAAAATGGCGTTTCTATTCTAACCTGGCTACTGTACACGCGGAGGGCCTAACAGCGCCGTGACCCCATCTGAGGGCATTTCTTCGTGTGAGTCCTCCTACTTGGGAGTGCAACTGCGCAAGGGGTGACTTTTTGGGTGCCAACTCATGCCCCCAAACATCTAGTCACTCACTTTGAGAGCGTATCTGCCTTCCTCTCGTACCCTGCACTTGGCTACCCTGGCCGTGACCCTCCTCATGAGTCATATCTTTCCCAAGGGCATCTCTGGGGCGGCAGGGGCACTTCACGAGTCAGGTTGCTCTACACTGGCGCTATTACTATGGCCTTGAAGCCACCTTTCTCTTCTCTTTATTACTACCCCGGATTATCGGGATTTGAGGCCTTCTCACGGCGTCGCTCCCTCCATGGTCTTTCCTACCCATGGGTATCGGGGAGCCACACTGTGATTGCCTTGCCTTTGTGAAATTTGACCTTGGCGACGCCCTAGTTGGGCGACGCCTTAACTGGGCGATGTCTTCACCTGGGCGACACCTTACCTTGGCGACGCTGGCACTTGGCGTCTCTTCACCTAGGCGACGCCTTATGTTGACTTTGACCCCTGACGTTGACTTTGACCTTGACTTTGTCAACGCCCGGATACGGGACGGTACACAAGCCCCCTAGTCTTAAGCTGAAGACTTGTCTTCAGCGCAAAGCCTAAGGTCTCGCCCACGCCACCCACGTGTCACCCTGGTGACGTGTCATTCTTTGCTGACGTAACACTTCTCGAACTATTGACGTGACATTCTTTGAACCATGGGGGTGCCCTTAATGGCTGATTGGACATTCTCTGAAGCGGGGAAAGTAACACCTTTTGGGGCCATGCTTAATCGCGTGCCACGTGGCTCATCACACGACCAGCCTCTAGAGTCCCTTGCGCTCCTCTTGGGCGCTTAATCCTTTGACACGCGGCAAAATCACACGGTCCCCAATTAGCGCCTCTTGGGTTGCAAATGTAACGTTCAAGTTACCCAAAACCTTGCGCTCAAACCACTATTTCATCCATTCTCTCTGCATTTCTGCACTGTTCATCGCATTCGAGCCCTTTCTCTGCAATCTCTGCTCTTTCCTTCGCGCTTCCCTTCCTTCCACACTTCGACATCAAAGGTATGATTTTTCCATCTCCATGACTCTTCTTCTTCGTCGCATTGCATCGTTGTGTATTGAACTGCCTGGGACTGTTTATGTTTCTGCATTTCGGTGTTCTTCCGCTCCTCCGTTCTTCTCCGTTCTCTTATCCTCCTTTCTGGGTTTCCTCGCGTGGGTGGCATTTTTCTAGGGTTTTGTTCCCTTTTCTGCCTTGGCATCGCTTGTTAAAACCCTTTTCCTTTCTTCTTTTTCCAGTTATTTATTCGCATCATGGTGCGCCCGAAACCCAGGTCCAGTTCTCCCCCCAAGACCGACTATAAGGCCCTCTACACATGGGCCCCTGACGACCTTTTAAATGAATGCACCACCCTGACGACCTTTCAGGACTTGGAGGATCATCGCGGTGACCCCTGTTTGTACAATTTCAATGCTTTCTGTCGCACCCATGATGCCCACATTTTTGTCCGTCCCGGCAGGCCAGGGGAACCTGTGTGTGTGGACGACAGGCCCAGGAAAGGGAACCCCTTCTTCTTCATGTATCAAACGGTATTTAAACGCATCGGGGTACGCCTTCCGTTCACACCCTTCGAGAGGGAACTCCTTACAGAAATCAATACGGCCCCGGCCCAGTTACATCCCAATAGCTGGGCCTTCGTTCGGGCTTTTCAGATTCTTTGCGGGTATCTAGGCGTCCTCCCTTCTGTGGACGTCTTCTTACACTTCTTCGAGGTGAAGAAGCAGGGGAAAAGCTTCTGGGTAAGCTTTTCCGGGATCACTGGCAGGATTCTTCTTTCCCTCTTCCAGAACTCGTACAAAAGCTAGAAGGGAAAATTCTTCAGGGTGTGCTGCGCCAAGCACGACCCCGCAGCCTTGGACGACTTCCCTCTGTATTGGACAGAGCATCCCAAGCTGCTCAAGGCCAAGGCCCTGGATGAGCTGTCCCTTGCTGATAGGGAGGTGTGCAAGGCCTTGGCTGGCCTGGGGATCGTTTTCGACACGCTGAAGCTCATCGCGTGCGAGTACAACGCCCATTCCCTGACCACCTACTTTGGTAGGGAGACTCCTCTCTTATTACTTTCTGTTATCTGTACTTTACTACATCATGCTTGCTCTATTGGCCTCTTCCACCTGTTTTCTTCTGTGTTGAGTGCCTTATGTCTCATATTAGCCTTAATTTATGCTATTTGGTTTGTCTGAATATAGGATCGGTGATGGATGATTCCAAGAGGATGGTCTTGGCGAAAGCGATGAAGGCTGCTCGTGCCGCCAAGGCTGGCGCCTGCTCCACCCCTACTGCTGACCCAAACCTCTCATTAACCTTGCCCTTACCACCACCAACCACTATCGAAACCCCCCTAGGCTCATCTTCACCACCCCCACATAGCCCCCAACCACTTCAAACACCCGACTCTCCTCCGCCCATCGTCGTTGTCCCATTAGCTGTGGCTTCATCACCGGCTCCAACCCCCCTTGACAAGGGAAAAAGGGTTCTGGAGATCCTTTCCGATGATGAGGACTCTGATGGTGTGGTGTCCTTCAAGAGGAGGAAAGCTGCGAGGGTTCCTGTTCTACCGACGGCATCGCCCCAGGGAGGGAACTCCTTCAGGGACAACCCTCCAAGTGCTACATCTCTTCCTCCCACAATGGTCCAAGAGGAAACAGGCGACGGGGCCGAATCTGCTCTGCCTCCACCATCGGCAGAGGTCTCTGCCGCTACTGCCTCCGTCGCTGCCGCCCCAGACCTTATTGCCATCCCTCCTCCAATTATGCATCTGATGAGGGGCTTCAATGGGGGATCAATGCCAGAAGGCTCCGACAGGAGGGTGGGAATGCCCTTCTACTTGGGAGCCTTCTTGGCCGTGGCCCTCGACTGGCGTGCCCAAGCTAGAAATGCTGCTTTGCACACACGAGCCCTCCAATTAGCATTTAAAGCGTCTTAAAGCGCATTGAATTATGAAATGTTCAGCGCATTTAAGACGTTTAAACTGCTTGGGAGCATTTATAGTACCTTAAACACTCGAAACGGAAACTGTATTAAATAACCTTAATTACCTTGTACCTGACAAAATGGCGTTTCTATTTTGACCTGGCTGCTGTACACGCGGAGGGCCTCACATCACCGTGACTCCATCTGGGGGCATTTCTTCGTGTGAGTCCTCCTACTTGGGAGTGCAACTGCGTAAGGGGTGACTTTTTGGGTGCCAACTCATGCCCCCAAACATCTAGTCACTCACTTTGAGAGCGTATCTGCCTTCCTCTCGTACCCTGCACCTGGCTACCCTGGGCGTGACCCTCCTCATGAGTCGTATCTTTCCCAAGGGCGTCTCTGGGGCGGCAGGGGCACTTCACGAGTCAGGTTGCTCTACACTGGTGCTATTACTATGACCTTGAAGCCACCTTTCTCTTCTCTTTATTACTACCCCGGATTATCGGGATTTGAGGCCTTCCCACGGCGTCGCTCCCTCCATGGTCTTTCCTACCCATGGGTATCGGGGAGCCACACTGTGATTGCCTTGCCTTTGTGAAATTTGACCTTGGCGACGCCCTAGTTGGGCGACGCCTTAACTGGGCGATGCCTTCACCTGGGCGACACCTTACCTTGGCGACGCTTCCTCTTGGCAACGCTGGCACTTGGCGTCTCTTCACCTAGGCGAGGCCTTATGTTGACTTTGACCTTGACTTTGTCAACGCCCGGATATGGGACGGTACACCTTTTGTTGAGTTTGTTTTGGCTTTTCAAATATTTAAGAGATTCATGATCACTATGGATCACAAACTCTTTAGGAAAAAGATAATGTTGCCAAGTATACAAAGCTCTAGCAAGGGCATATAACTCCTTATCATAAGTGGAATAGTTGAGATGACTTCCTTTCAATTTCTCACTAAAGTAAGCTATGGGGTGGCCCTCTTGAAGGAGGACAGCCCTAATGCCTATGTTGGAAGCGTCACACTCTATCTCAAAGGTCTTAGTGAAATTAGGAAGGGCTAATATGGGAGCATTAGTCAATTTTTCTTTTAAAAGCTCAAAAGCGTTTTGTTGTGCTTCTCCCCATTGAAAAACCACATCCTTTTTCACTATGTCATTGAGAGGTGCGACTATTGTACCAAAGTTAGGTACAAAGCGTCTATAGAAAGACGCAAGTCCATGAAAACTTCGGACTTCATTCATGTTTGAAGGTGTAGGCCAATTTTGAATGGCCACCACCTTAGCTTGGTCCACATGGACCCCTTTGCTACTTACAACAAACCCTAGGAATTCTATATGGTCAAGAGCAAACATTCATTTAGCAAGATTAGCATACAATTGTTCCTTCCTAAGGGTTTCTAAAACTTCTCTAACATGCACTCTATGGTCTTTCAAAGATAAGCTATAAATGAGAATATCATCAAAATAAACAACAACAAACTTACCAATGAAAGGTCTCAACACATGATGCATGAGGTGCATGAAAGTGCTTGGTGCATTAGTTAAGCCAAAAGGCATAACTAACCACTCATATAAACCAAAGTTGGTCTTAAAAGCCGTCTTCCATTCATCACCCAGTTTGATACGGATTTGATTGTAGCCGCTTTTAAGATCAATCTTTGAAAAAATTTTGGAACCATGTAATTCATCCAACAAATCATCAAGTCTAGGTATGGGATGCCTATACTTAATTGTAATGTTATTGATAGCCCCACAATCCGAACACATCATCCATGAACCATATTTCTTAGGGACAAGGATGATAGGCATAGCACAAAGGCTCATGCTATCTTGAACCCAACCTTTTTCTATTAAAGCTTCAACTTGTTGGCGAATTTCCTTGGTTTCACTTGGATTGGTCCTATATGCTGGACGATTGGGTAAAGAAGATCCCGGGATTAGATCAATTTGATGCTCAATTCCTCTCAAAGGTGGAAGGCCTTTGGGAGGATCTTGAAAAACATCATTAAACTCCTTTACCAAATCTTCCAAACAATGAGGACTATCAACAAGTGTTTCTAACTTAAGAGGTCTAAGGATAGCTAAGAAAATAGGATTGTGAGACACTATTTCCCTTTGGACCTCATGCCTAGACACAAGAAGTGTAGGCTTAGGAATTTTTTCTTTTTCACTCTCCCTCTTTTTTTTCATGACTATTTGGTCCTCATGGACTTCTCTAGGTGAGAGAGATTTGAGAGTAATCTTGTGACCATGGAAATCAAAAGAAATTTTGTTTGTAAAGCCATCATGTAAAATATTTCGATCAAATTGCCAAGGCCTTCCTAAAAGCACCTGTGTGGCTTCCATGGGCACAACTTCACACAAGACCTCATCTTTGTACTTGCCAATAGAGAAATGGATGAGGACTTGTCTATTCACAACTATTTCACCCACTTCACTAAGCCATTGTAACTTATAGGGCTTGGTTTGAGAGATAGTAGGCAAGCCAAGCTTATCTACCACTCTTGTACTAGCCACATTGGCACAACTACCCCCATCCACTATTAAGGAGCAAATGTTGTTTTGAATAAGACACCTTGTATGGAAAATATTTTCCCTCTGAGTTTCGTCAAAAGGTTGAGAAACTTGGCCAAGTAGTCTTCTCACAACTAACAAATCACCTTCTAGTGGACTCTCACTCTCATCCCCACTTGATTGCCTAGAAAAGGAAACATGTTTAGGAGAATCGAAATCATGTTCACTAACTACAATGCCATCATGCATGTACATACTTCTTTTAGAGGGGAAATTCGCAGCTATATGACCATATCCTAAACATTTAAAGCATTTTTTATTAGACGTTTTTGTTGGGGATTTAGGCCTAGAAGTAGATGGCTTTGATTCCTTGGGTTTGAAAGAAGAATCTTGGGAAGGAAATTTTGAAAAAGACTTTTTGTTCTTCCAAGATTTGGAGTAGTAACCATCATTTGGGGGATTTTTAAAAGAGTTTTTCTTAGCAAGTTGGGCTTCCACCTTCATTGCTAGATGAATTAAAGACCCAAATGATGAATACTCTTGTAATTCCACAATATCTTGGATTTCCTTCCTTAGCCCACTAACAAACCTAGCAATCAAAGCTTCTTCGTCCTCACGTATCTCTAACTTACATAAAAGTGTTTCTAATTCTTTATAATAAGCGTCCACACTTAGCGTGCCTTATTGAAACCGTTGGAGTTTCAACATAAGGTCTTTCCTAAAGTGGGGCGGTACAAATCTAGCGCGCATTTTGAAACTTAAGAGAGTTCCAAGAGTCCACGGGAGGACCCTTGTGAAACATAATGTCCTTTACAAGTCCATGCCACCATTGCATGGCATAATCACAAAATTCTAAAGTAGCTAACTTATACTTATGCTCATCTTGGACCCCATGTAAGTCAAAAATCGGCTCACACTTGGCCTCCCAATCTAGATAGATGTTAGGATCACTATCTCCATTGAAGCTTGGAAGCTTGACCAAAGGAAGTCTAGCTTTAGCCTCTCGATAATAGCCATTGTCACGATGGTCTCTCCCTCTAGGATCATAGCCATGAAAGGAATGAGTTGGCTCCCTTCTTCTTCGCACTTCTTCACGGACAAAGGCATTGGATGAACCCCTAGACGAATGTCTATGTGAATGGTGCGCTGCATGGTGAGCATGAGACGGTCCAGCTTGTTGCATGTCCAGTTTTTGCAACCTTTCCTCCAATCTTCTAATATGGCGTTGAGCTTCCAGTAATTCACCACGAAGAGAAGCTTTAGAAGGTGAATTCTGCTTGCAAGATTCCTCACTAGAATATGGAGCCATTTTATCAAAGAGAAACAGCAAACAAATGTTAGGAAACAAAGTCAGCTAAAAGAGATGGGAACCAAAACCGAAGTGAAGTGGTCACTGAAATTCACTCTCAAAGAAAGAATGCTCTCTGCACCAAGCTTATCTTAAGGCCTTAGTAATCCTCAAGTGAAAAATGCCAAAGCAAGAGCACACAATCTTGAAAGTACTTCACCACAAAACCAAAGAAGAAAGAATGACAAACAAGAAAAGGTATAAGCAAAGAAAGGTAATTGCAAAAGGAATACTATATGTAAGACAAAATCAAAGAGTAATGAATGAAAGACAAGCAAGAAAATAAAGAACTTAATGAAGAAAGAAGGCACACCAAAAGAGTCCTAGAGAAAAGTACTAGAGTAGATTTAAGAAACAAAAAACAAGCTACTGGAAAATATCTTTTTATACAAACTGTGCTGTGTTTACAGATTTAACTGGAATGATTGAAAGCGAACTGGAATATGAAAAATTAACCACACAAACGACAATGTCTCAACTCAATAATGGCACTGGAATGAGTTAAAAACAGTAAGCCAAATGAGAGAAATAAATTTTTCAAAATTGTTGCCAGATTACCGTATTTTTTTCGGCAGAATTGTACACTTTTCGTATTTTATTTATCATTTTTTGTGTACTTGGAATTTTTGAGTACTTCTTTTTGCTATGCTTTTGTAATACTTTGAAGAATATAAATCCAAATTTTCACAAATTTCCAGTGAACCAATTAATTGCAGTAAATTGAAAACAGTAGCACGTTTAAAACAGAGTAACCTATTTAGGAATGAAAAACAGTATGATGAACTAGCAAAGACATAATGGAAATTGTGTATAGGAACTTGTTTAGGTCTAGAATACAATCATGAACTCAAGTCTAAAAATGAAAATGCACAAAGGATCAAGCAATAAACTCAGAAACAGAAAGTAAACCAAAGCAAGAAACAAACAAAGCAATAAAAGTACTACAAGAAGTGATGACAATTATGGAATAAGATGACTAAGACAAAACTTGACATGATTACAAAATTAAAAGACATATCACAAGATATAACAACAAGTGAAAGGAAGCTTAAGGTCAGCTCAAGGAAGGAGAATGCCATTCCAAAAGAGCAGCCAAACTCATATGAACAATGAGTGCCATAATCCTTTTCACAAACACTTGGTGTAACAAAAGAAAAAAAGCAAGGAAACTCAAAATAAAGCCTAAAACAGAATGGTAAACAACTTGAAATAAAGAGCTCTTGAAAATAAAGTGCAACACAACTCAAAAATAAGCAACACAAAACCTAAACTCTAGATACCACATGATGTGAATGCAATAGCAAGAATACATGATTCTTTGACATTCTTAGGAACAACTTGAGTTGGTCATGAATTGGCACTTTAATTAGAATTGGATCAAGGTTCTAATTCAAGAACTCACCAAGACTTTGCACCGACGCAAAGCTCACATGGAAGTCCATGTTTTGCCAAATCGAATCAAACAACAAGAATGGAAGAAAACACAATTGAATACAGCCAATTAAAAGAAACAACCGAACAGAATTGAAAATACAGCTGAAGATACCGAATGGAATTGAAGAACAAGTAAACTAAAACATGAACATGAAGAAGAAACAAAGCTTGAGAATAGAAAACTTAAAGTATGGTCTCTTTCTATGTCAATTAAAGTATTGCAAGGAGATTCTCAAGAAATTTGAAATGGAGAGTTGCAAAGAAGCAAGCACTCCAATGCCATCAAGCTGCTACATGGATGCTGATACTGCTGGAAAGAGTGTAGATCAAACCAAATACAGAGGATTGATTGGCTCTTTGCTTTATATAACAGCTAGTAGGCCGGACATCATGTTTGCGGTGTGTCTATGTGCTAGATATCAAGTAAATCCTAAAGAGTCACACTTCAAAGCTGCAAAAAGAATTCTGAAATATCTCAAAAGAACATCATTTGTTGGGTTATGGTATCCTTCTCACTCTCCAATTCATTTAATTGGTTATTCAGATTCTGACATTGTAGGTTGCAAGCTAGATAGAAAGAGCACAAGTGGCACTTGCCACCTTCTTGGCTCAAGCCTAATCTCATGGCATAGCAAGAAGCAAGCTTGTATTACTCTCTCTAATGCTGAGGCTGAGTATATTGTTGTTGGAAGCTGTTGTGCACATATTTTGTGGCTCAAACAACAAATTGCAGACTTTGGTTGAAGATCAACAAAGTCCCTTTGATGTGTGATAACACAAGTGCCATCAATCTTACCAAAAATCAGATTCAGCACTCAAGGACCAAACATATTGAGATAAGGCATCATTTCATCAGGGATCATGTAAACAATGGGAACTGTGAAGTGAAGTTTGTGGAGATCAAACTGCAGTTAGCTGACATCTTCATGAAACCACTACCAAAAGAGAGGTTTTTCTTCCTAAGAAATGAGTTAGGTATCCTTGATCTTAATAATCTCTCCTAAATCTGTTTTGTTACTGTTAAAGTCTATTTGTGAAGACAAATAGGGGGAGAATAATTTGGTCTTGTGTATCCTTATCTGAAGCTGTTTAACTCTGTTAAACTCTCTGATATAAATCTGTTTTCTACTGCTGCTGATAGAAACAACTGATTGTTTCCAGTAAACAACCGATTGTTTATCAGGATTTATCACTTATGCTTTCAATGTGTGAAAATCTAACCTGCTGCTGTAAGAAGCATTAGATGGTATATATGTTCTTCTTTTGCAGGTACTGCTTTAGATTCAATCAGGTCAAACACAAGCACTAGGGATTTGTCTTCATCAAATAGGGGGAGATTATTGAACGAAGTGGTGTTCAAGATTTGAAGAATCCAAAACCCTTTGAAGGATGTTGAAGGTTGTGCTTGTTGTTGCTGAGTTGTCTTAGATAGGATCTGAGGTAGATTGAGTTTTGTAATCCACTCTTCATTGAATCCAAAGCATAGGCATTCTCAATCTTTTAAAAAGAAAAGTGTTTTTCAAACTAAGTGAAAAACAACCGATTGTTTTATACTTAGGTGTTTTTAGAAAAGGTTGAAAACTATTTTTCAAATGGTTGAGTTGTCAAAACCAAAACAACTGATTGATTCGTGGAAACAACCGATTGTTTGTTTTGGTACCATAACAAAAAAACTGTTTTGTGCTTTGACTAAGCATTAAATGATTTTCTAACTGTTTACGCTCCAGTTATTAATGCTTTGACCAATCCTTAAAGGCAATTAATAGTTTGTTAAGATTTGATAACAAACAACAAACTTTGATATATACAGAAAAACAGATTTGAGATTTTCACTGATTTTGAGTTTTTGAAAAGTTGATATTGCTTAGAGATCGAGATTGATCAAAGAGTGTGAGCTAGGATTTTCTCTTGTATTGATTTCAGATTTGCTTCTGTAACAAGTGTAATCCTTGTATCTGTTGAACGAAACCTTTGTGTGTTTGCTGAGAAGTGTTGTGTGTTCTTGAGGGGATCAAGATCAGCATTCTTAGTGTTGGTGTGTTGGCCAAAAGAAGTGTGTGTCCTGAGGGGATCAAGGTCACTTTCTTGGTTGTGTTATAAGTGATCTAGGGTTGATTGCTTAGTGGAATTCTGATATGATTCCAATAACATGATAGGGATATTCTAAGGACATGTTATGGATTCAACTTGAGTTGGAATATGATTAGGCACTTTTTAGAAATTGGATCAATGTTCTTAACATTCAAGAACTCACCAAAACACAAGTAACCAAGCCAAACTCGCATAGAAACTCATTTTGAACAACAAACCCATGGATAGAAACTCAAGAACACAACATATAGCAATTATACCCATGGAGGACGTGACAAAAACAGCAAGAACAACCAATTTTCACCGATTAAAATTGAATATAAGTGCAGAAAATGAAAGAGGACATCATAAGGAAGAGATTGCACCGATTGAAAGTGAAAACAAACAAGTAGAACAAAAATGGGTAATTTGGAATGAAGGGAAAATGGATGAAGAAGATGAAATGAAATAGGGAGCTTATGTGGTTGGAGTTCTTGGAGATGAACACGACACTTGAAGAATGTAAGGCTCCAAGATGAGTGTAGATGCCGCCACGTGAGGTTCCAAGATGCACTCAAGATGAGACTAGAAGAAGAGAAGACACAAGTCTCTCAATCACTCACCAATTTGGGAGAATTTCTTTAGTCAAAATATCAAATCTGTATTTAGAAGGACTCAAGCCCTCCTTATATAGGAGAAGGACCGGTCATGTAGGTACAAGAGGCTTACAAAAGAAGCTAACTAAAGTTCCCTTGTAACTCTCCCACTTCTAGCGCCTAAAGTGAAAGAGGAAGGGATATCTTCTAGAATTTTCTAAAGTTAATATCTAAAGATGCTTTACACAAGAGGTATCTTTAGGTTTCCCTCTTAGCACCTACCTAAACACTATTTGATATTATTTACAAATTTATACAAAAGAAACTATAAAGAGAGATATTAATTGAAACCCATTCTTGAAAGCTTGTAGTCTTCTTTTGGCTTTAGGCTTGGTCCTCTCTTTATTTTAATTCTTCTTTAACTTTTTAGAAGATTAGAAGGAAGAACTTCAAATGTTTGGGTGACTGACCTCTTCCTCCATTAGTAAAATCCTCTCTTATTTGATCTCTATCATACTCCTCGAGTTGGAGAGAATTCGACCACAAATTCTGAATCCCTGCATATAACAAAGTCAGATTACTTTTACAATTAACAGTTGAATAAGAAAAAGGAAAACATGACTTAGAATTTGTAAGCAATGGGAGTTCAGAAAAGGAGGTCCTATAAACAGACCAAGTTGGAAAAA
This sequence comes from Phaseolus vulgaris, assembly GCF_000499845.2. NCBI lineage: Eukaryota > Viridiplantae > Streptophyta > Magnoliopsida > Fabales > Fabaceae > Phaseolus > Phaseolus vulgaris. The sequence continues at coordinate 19,931,599 of NC_023759.2, forward strand.
ATTGTTTGGGAATGATGATATTAGGAGGTATGAAAAAATCATCCCTAACATTTTTTAACCAAGATTGTGGTGAAGTAAGAACCTTTGGTAATGAAAAAGATAAGGAAGGAAAACACCTTGGATGTGAAAGGATAAGACCCATGTCAACTTGGCCTTCTTTGTTTTTGTCATTTTTACTTGTGGTAGGTGGGTGAGTTAGGTCTTGTTTTTCCTTGTTTATCTTTAAGGTTTGTTTTTATGGACAAAGAAGAGCTATGTGCCCAAAACCTAAACATTTAAAACATTTTATTTTTGAAGTTTTGGTAGGTGACTTAGGAGATTAGAAGAATTTGTAGAAACTTTTGTCGGAGAAGTGGTTTGTTTGGAAAAATTAGAAGGAGAAATTTGTGCATCCTTCCTAGAAGATTTGTAGAAACCATGAGTATTTTTTAAAGTTGTTTTCAAAAGCTATGATTCCACCTTGATGGCTAGGTGAACCACTTTCTTTAAAGAAGAGTACTCATTTAATTCTACAAAATCTCTAATATCTATTTTTAAACCACGTACAAACCACTTTATCTTTGACTCTTCATTAGCATGCATATTCATTTTAGTCAAAGTTGTTTCAAAATCTTTAAAGTATGCATCTACCGTCCTATGTCCTTGAGGAAGCCTTTGGAACTTCAACAAGTGTTCCTTCCTAGAAGGAGGAACAAACCTCGCGCGCATACATTCTTTCAAATCATTCCAAGAAACCACGGGAGGTCTCTTGCTATATATAATGTCCATTACAATGTCATACCACCATTCTTTGGCATAGTCCAAAATGGATAAAGAAACTATCCCAAGTTTATGGTCATCTTGGACCTTATACACATGAAAAATATGGTCAACCTTAGTTTCCCGATCTAAATACACATTAGGATCACTATCACCACTAAAGCTAGGTACTTTTACAAAAGAAAGTTGAGGCTTTGCTTCTTGGTGATGTCTTTGTTCACGGTTATAGCTCTCTCCATGAGAATGATGGTGATGCCTCCTTCTTCCATAATCTTCACCATGATCGTGAGCATGGGAAGAATCCTTGGAAGAACGTCTAGGAGAATGATGTCTTCCATGGATGGAATGTGAGGATCTTTCATGCTTCAATTTAAGTTTTGTTAATCTTTTCTCCATGTGTTTTACTTCTAAAATTTGAAGCCTTGCCTCCATTTGTCTCAATTCCTCATCTTGTTGTGCAAATATTGTTTTAACTTCTTGTAATTCATCAATGAAGTATGCTTTTGGAGGGGAATGACGTTTAGAAGGTGCTGAACTTGATAAGGTATCCATTGCAAAATCAAAACAGCAAACACAAAAAGAACAAACTAGTGCAAGAAAAACAAGGTTAGAAAATGGAACAAATATAGTGCTGGAACAAAAATTAAAAGACACTCAAATCACTCCAAGAAAGAATACTTCCCTCAACCAATCTTCTCTTGAGGCCTTAGTAACCTCAAATGAAAGATGTCAAAGCAAAAGCACTCTATCTCAAAGCCAAAAGCACCACAAAACTTAATGATGAAGATCAAGCTCAAGAGGACATAGAGGCCAATCAACAAGATCAAGAAGAGGTAGAGGCACAAATGGAGGACGCCCATGGAGGTCAAAGCCCACCTCAAAGGCTTACAAGAAGCATGTTCAAAGCTTTAGGAGCTAGGGGACATTTATTTTCTCTTTTTGTAATTTCTTTGGTTGAAGGTGCTTAGAGGGAAACATTAGAAACCTCTTTTGTTATAGCATCTTTTAGGCTTTAGTTAGGAGCTTTAGGAAGGGGGGTGTATTAGTAGATAGGTGTAAGAGTAGAATAGGAGGTGCCAAAGTGAAGGAAGAGGTCACACCTTCCTCATGCCTTGTAAATAGGCGCCGGTTCTAGTTTGTTTTAGGGGGGAAATTTGAAATTGTTTAGCTTGCATTTTCAGCACCTTAGGCTATAAATAGAGGTTCTTCCTTTGTAAATTTCAGATTTGAATTTTAGAGAAAAGAAACTATACTCAAATTTTGAGTGATCTTTGGAGAGCTTTTGAGCCTTCTTCTCTAGTCTCATTTTGAAGGATCCATGGTGTCCTCAAGTGGCGGCAACACACTCATCTAGGAGCAATCATCCTTCTAGTGGCGTGATCATCCAACCATTCTTCCATCTTCATGAGCACTCTCTTCTCCTTCCTTTCTTCTTTTGTTATTTCCTTGTCTTAGCTTGTTTCCTTGTTGATTTTGGTTCGGCAGTTTCAGCTTATTTTTGTGTTGCTTCGGTTCTTTCATTATGCTTTGCTGTTCTTCATCTTTCTTCTTCATTTTCCAGCTTTTTGTTCGGTTCAATTTAATTTCCAGCATTCAAATTCAGTTTGCTTAGCTTTTGTGCCTTTTTGTTCGGTTCAATTTGACAATAATTGGATCTTCTATATGAGTTTGTGTTTTGGCACTAGTTTTGGTGAGTTCTTGTTCATAAAACCTTGATCCATTTCTCTTAACCAACTCAAGATGATTCCTAAGAATGTCAAGAATCATTCTAATTGTGCTAGTGGAATCACATCATGTGGTATCAAGAGTTTAGGTGTGTTCTTATTTAATTGTTGAGTTGTGTAGCACTTTATTTCAAGAGCTCTTTTAATTTCTTGCAATTTAAGTTTCTGTTTTAGGCTTACTTTGAGTTTACTTGCTGTTTTTTTTTTAGTTCTTTTGCCTATCATATGTTTGAGTATTTTCCTTTTTGAATCATGCCAAGTTTTGTCTTAGTCATGTTATTCCATAATTGTCATTACTTCTAGTAGTACTTTTATTGTTTTTTATTGTTTCTTGCTTTAGTGTCATATAATTTTCTGAATTGATATTGATCCTTTGTGCATTTTCTTTTTAGAATTGAGTTCATACTTGTATTCTAGACCTATACAAGTTCCAATACATCATTTTCCATTATGTCTTTGCTAGTTCATAATTCTGTTTTTTATTCCTATTAGGATTCCTCTGTTTCTGAAAAAAAGTGCTTACTGTTTTTCCTTATTGCAATTGATTTACTCACTGGAAAATTCTGAAATTATGGATTTGTGATATTCAAAGTGTTATAAAAGAGTAGAAAAAATAATCATTCAAAAATTCAAAGTACACAAAAAATGATAAATAAAATAAAAAAAGTGTACAATTCTGCCGAAAAGAATACGGTAATCTGGCAGCGATTTTAAACAATTTATCTCAAATAATTGGCTTACTTTTTTTAATTGATTCCAGTGCCATTATTGAGTTAACATCTTGAAGTTTCTATGGTTTAAATTTCATAATCCAGTTCGCTCTACATCATTCCAGTTAAATCAGTGAATATCAAGCACAGTTTGCATTAATTTTTTTTTTCCAGTAGCTAATTTTTTGTTTTCTTCATCTACTCTAGTGCTTTTTCCTTAAGTATTCTTTTGTATGCCTATTTTTCTTTGAGAGTGACCTATTTTTCTGCCTCAATTCACTTCGGCATTTTTGCTTAAAACACTCACTGTTTTTGCTAATTTTTGTTTTTTAACTTGTTTGCTGTTTTTGTGTGTTTGTTGTTTTTTATTTCCAAAATGGCTGGATTTTTAAGTGATGCATCATACAAGCAGAATTCTCCTTCCAAAGCTTCAATCCTTGGTGAATTACATGAAGCTCAAAGAACCATTAGACGCTTGGAGGAGAAATTGCAAAAGATGGAGGTGCAACAAGCTAGACCATCTCCTTCAATTCATGATGAGCATCATAGACCTTCAACAAGAGCTTCTTCCAATGATTTTGGCCATGAAGATGAGCATAGGAGAAGGAGAACTCCACCCCAAGTCCATGGACAAAGACATCATCACCAAGGGGAAAGAACTCACTACAGCAATGGCTTCTATCATGATGCAAAGTCTAGGCTTCCTTCGGTCAAACTTCCTTGTTTTAATGGCTCTAGTGATCCTAATGTATATTTGGATTGGGAGGCTAAGTGTGAACAAATATTTGAGATCCATGAGATCCAAGATGAGCATAAGCTTAAGCTAGCCACCCTAGAGTTTAGTGATTATGCCATGAAATGGTGGCATGGAATTGTAAGGGACATTATCTATCACAAGGGTCCTCCCGTGGACTCTTGGAACTCTTTAAAGGATCATATGCGCGCTAGGTTTGTGCCCCCACATTTTAGGAAAGACCTCATGTTGAGACTCCAACGGTTTCAACAAGGCACGCTAAATGTGGATGAATATTATAAGGAGCTTGAGACGCTTGTGCTTAAAATTGAATTAGAAGAAAGTGAGGAAGCTATGATTGCTAGGTTTGTGAGTGGTCTAAGGAAGGATATTCAAGACATTGTTGAGTTACAAGAGTATTCATCATTGGGCTCTTTAGTTCATCTTGCAATGAAGGTGGAAGCCCAACTTGCTAAGAAAAACTCTTTCAAAAATGCTTCCAATGATGGATACTACTCCAAGTCTTGGAGAAACAAAAATTCTTTTTCTAAACATCCTTCCAAAGATTCTTCTTTCAAACCCAAGGAAACTAAACCATCTACTTCTAGACCTAAGTCTCCCACTAGAACATCCAATACTAAATGCTTTAAATGTATGGGTTATGGTCATATAGCTGCAAATTGTCCTTCCAAACGAAGTATGTACATGCATGAGGGCATTGTAGTTAGTGAGCATGATTCGGATTCTCCTAAGCATTCATTGCATTCTCATGCATCTAGTGAGGAAGAGAGTGAATGTCCACTTGAAGGGGACTTGTTAGTTGTGAGAAGACTTCTTGGACAAGTTTCACAACCTTTTGATGAAAGTCAAAGGGAAAATATTTTCCATACAAGATGTCTTATTCAAAACAACATTTGTTCCTTGATAGTGGATGGGGGTAGTTGTGCAAATGTGGCTAGTACAAGAGTAGTAGATAAGCTTGGATTGCCTACTATCTCTCATACAAAGCCCTACAAATTACAATGGCTTAGTGAAGTAGGAGAAATAATTGTTAATAAACAAGTCCTGATCCATTTCTCCATTGGCAAATACAAAGATGAGGTATTATGTAATGTTGTTTCCTGGAGTTTTCACCGTTTGTTTGGAGTTCTTTGAGCTGCTGAGTTTGCTGAGGAAGGATGAGGACAACATGCTCCAGTTCAGTTGCGCCATCAACAGACGAAGATGCTGTGTCTATGACGCAAGTGATGGACATGACGAGGACGCTGCAGGAGAACGTGGTTGCATCGTGTTCTGAACAGAAAAGGATGCACGAGGCGCTGGTGGCCTCGCAAGCAAGGAACGAAGAGCTCAACAGGATCAACGAAGAGCTGCGCAAAGCCCTTCAGGAGCGGGAGGAGCGTGCAGCTGGGGACAGATCTGCACTCCCATCCCCACCACGCAGCTTTCCTATGCCATTTTCCCAAGAGATCATGGACTCGGTGGTCCCGGCTAACACTGTGGCAGTGAAAGCGTCTTTCACTGGGGTGGAGGACCCTGAAGCCCATCTCACAGCGTTTCATACTCAGATGATGCTCTCAGGGGGCTTAGATGCGGTGTATTGTAAGGTGTTCATGAGCACTTTGAGCGGAATGGCGTTGGACTGGCATAGGACGAAGAGATGTTCGTGCACGCCTTGAAAAAAGGCGTGTTACCTGGGCCTTCAGTTTTCCAAGATGTTTGTTGAGCAGTACATAGTGAACAAAGCGCCACCTTTGGTGTCTTACGACTTGTTTGATATAAGGCAGTACCAAGGGGAGTCCCTGAAGGATTTCCTGAACAGATTCGGAGCTCGGATAGTTCGTTTGCTAGGAAAGGACGAAGAGATGTTCGTGCACGCCTTCAAAAAGGGCGTGTTACCTGGGCCTTTTAGTGAGTCGCTCATCAGGAGCCACCCCACCACGTTTGCTGAAATCCGGCGACGTGCTGTGGCTCACATCGCCGTCGAGAGCGAGGTCACCGAGAAGAGGGGAAACCTGGCCCCAACTAAATCGCGCGCCCAAGCACGGGTACAACCGCAGAGGGTAATGGAGGCGGCGGCGGGAAAGAGGGATCAAAGGACGCGCCATCCTTACGACCCTAAGAAAAATAAGAGCAAGGGACCAGGGCGCCCCAGGGAGAGTAATCGCCCCCCAAGGTATGAGTTTGTAATGGGTTTGGCTGATTTGATCGCCATCCCAAACATTGCTGCCAGGCTCAAAGTGCCTGAGAAAACGACGGAGAAGATTTTGGGGCCAAAGCCAGACGCATGGTGCGAGTTCCACAAGAGTTTTGGCCACTCTATCAACTCGTGTTTGGCTCTGGGACACCAGCTCGCCGAGCTGGTCAAATGTGGTTTCCTGAAGGATTACTTGCTAGAGAAGCAAGCGGACCAAGCGTCAGGGTCTCAACCGGCGAGCAGCGGAGGGCAACAGCACGAGGTGCCCATTCACGGCGAGATCCACACCATAGCTGGCGGATTCTCCGGCGGGGGGTGCACAGCGTCGCAACGAAAGAGGTACGCGAGGTCGGTAATGTCAGTGGAAATCTTTGAGGATCACTCGCCCGACGTGGACATCACGTTCACTAAGGGGGACCTCAGGGACGTGGTGCCTCACGACAACGACCCTATTGTGATCTCGCTTGTCACGGCGGGAAGGACCGTCCACCGGGTGCTGGTCGACCAAGGAATCTCAGCAGATGTGATATTTTGGCCAACTTTTGAGAAGTTACAACTGTCCCCTGATTAACTAAGACCATATGGGGGCTGCTTGTACGGTTTTGTCGCTGACCAAGTGGAGGTGAGGGGGTATATCGAGCTGAGGACGACCTTCACTGACGGCTTGGCCTCACGAACGGAGAAGATCAGGTATCTTGTTGTAAACGCCCCGTCAGCGTACAACATACTGCTGGGAAGGCCAACGCTCAACAGAACAGGAGCTGTGCCTTCGACAAGGCACATGAAGGTCAAGCTGCCGTCTATGGAGGGCATGATCATCGCTATTTGCTCCGACCAGAAGGAGGCAAAGAAGTGTTACGAAAACAGCCTTAAGAGCAAGAGGTCTGTGTGCCACGTAACCACAACACCTCCCCCTGGCGTGAGGCCGGAGCGCGAACCCTGGCGAGTTTCGGATTCGGCGTTAGAGGTGGTCGGCGAGGGCGATGTGCCGATGGGGAGTGTAGAGGCGAGGCCGGAGAGCGGGAAGGGAGAAAGAAACTGCTCGGAGATTGCCAGAGAAACCGGTATCGCGAGAGCGCTGATCGCCAGCGAAAGGAAACCTCATCCAGTAGAGGAATGGCTCGAGAAGGAGATCAACGGCAAGGTGTTTAAGTTGGGAAGGGCCCTGGATAGCAAGACGCAAGACCAAATCGCCGAGGTAATAAGTAAACACTTGGATGCGTTTGCGTGGGCTGCTTCAGATATGTCGGGAATCGACCTCGATTTCTTGTGCCATCGTTTGGCAATGGACCACCAAGTCAGGCCCATCCGCCAAAGAAGAAGAAAGTTCAATGAGGAGAAGAGATAGGCGATCAAAGAAGAGACACAGAAACTCCTTGCAGCAGGCCACATCAGGGAAATCCAATATCCAGAATGGCTCGCTAATGTTGTCCTGGTCAAGAAGAGCAGCGGAAAATGGCGGATGTGCGTTGACTTTACAGACCTGAACAAGGCCTGCCCGAAGGACTCTTACCCTTTGCCAAGCATAGACGCCCTGGTAGACAGTGCATCAGGGTGCAAGCTGCTCAGTTTTTTGGATGCCTTCTCGGGGTACAACCAAATCAAAATGCACCCCATGGAAGAAGAGAAGACTGCTTTCATGACGGAAAGGTCATGTTATTGCTACAGGGTAATGCCCTTCGGGTTGAAGAATGCAGGGGCCACATACCAAAGGCTGATGGACAAGGTGCTCGCACCCATGCTCGGAAGGAATGTGCAGGCATACATCGACGACATGGTCGTGACATCCCTGGAGAAAGACAAGCACGTCACAGACTTGGAAGAGTTGTTCATCACGATAGCCAGGTATAAGCTAAAACTGAATCCTGAAAAGTGCGTTTTTGGTGTAGAAGCAGGGAAATTTCTGGGGTTTCTCCTGTCAGAGAGGGGAATTGAGCCTAACCCCGAGAAGTGCGCCGCCATTTTGGCAATGAGGAGCTCCGCCAATGTGAAGGAAGTGCAGCAACTCACGGGGCGGATGACCGCCCTGTCCCGATTAGTATCGGCAAGCGGAGAGAAGGGCCACCCATACTTCCAATGTTTGAAAAGGAACAACAGGTTTGTTTGGACAAAGGAGTGTGAGGAGGCCTTCGTAAAGCTCAAGGAATATTTGGCGAGCCCTCCAGTTCTGTGCAAGCCCCAACTCATAACACCGCTCAGGCTGTACTTTGCCATAACTGAGAGAGGGCGATGAGCGCAGTGCTAGTGCAAGATCAGGATCAGATCCAAAGGCCTATATATTTCGTTAGCAAGGTGCTGCAAGGCCCGAAGGTAAGATACCAGGCACTAGAAAAGGCATTATTGGCGGTTGTATTCACGGTGAGGAGATTGCGCCATTACTTCCAGAGCTTCACGGTACTGGTAATGACTGATCTGCCAATCCAGAAGGTTTTGAAGAAGCCCGATGTGGCTGGAAGGATGGTGAAGTGGGCAGTTGAGCTTTCGGAGTTCGACATCAGATATGAACCCCGGGGATCGATCAAAGGGCAAGTTTTCGCCGATTTCGTGGTCGAGTTATCCTTTGAGGTGGCACAGAACGCCGAGGGTGACTTTCGCTGGGTACTCTCAGTTGATGGGTCATCCAACTAGCTGGGCAGCAGGGCTGGGGTCATTTTGGAAGGGCCCAACGGAGTGTTGATAGAGGAATCATTGAGGTTTGCTTTCAAAGCAAGCAACAACCAAGCAGAGTATGAGGCTTTGATCGCCGGAATCCTGCTGGCTAAGGAAATGGGGGCGAGAGTGCTGAAGGCCAAGAGCGATTCGCTGTTGGTCACCGAACAAGCGACAAGCGAGTTCCAAGCCAAGGACCCACAAATGGCAGCCTACTTGGAGTACGTGCAAGAGCTAAGGAGATCTTTCACTTCATTTGAAGTGGTGCACGTGCCAAAAGAGCAGAATGCCCGAGCTGACTTGCTAGCCAAGCTCGCCAATTCGGGCAAGGGGGGCAGGCAGAGGACTGTCATTCAAGAAACTTTGAAAGCGCCTCGAGCATTTGTGGCAGACCACCAAGTTCTCCATGTTTGTAGATCAATGGGAAGACCGGCGAGAAGTCATAGATCCCTAACGTAGGAAACTTTGAGGGTGCCGAGGGTCAGGTTTACCCTTATTGACGGCGAGCTATACAGGTTTGGATTTACACACCCTCTTCTTGTATGTATACACGGAGAGAAGTGCACGAGGATTATGGTTGAGCTCCATGAGGGAATTTGTGGGAGCCACATTGGAGGTCGATCGCTGGTGACAGGGACTATCCGTGCATGCTATTACTGGCCCACGATGAGAGAAGATTGCAAGAGATACGCCCAGCGTTGCAAGCAATGCCAGCAGCACGCTGATTGGCACAAGGCAACCCCAGAAGAGCTGAAGTCAATTTACAGCCCCTGGCCGTTTCATACTTGGGGAATTGACATTCTGGGACCCTTCCCACTGGCGGTCAGGCAGATGAAGTACTTGGTAGTGGCGATTGAATACTTCACCAAGTGGATCGAAGCGGAGCCAGTGGCCCAAATCACCGCACACAAGATCGACAACTTTGTATGGAAGAACATAGTGTGCTGGTTTGGTGTGCCTAAACGCCTGGTGTCAGACAATGGGACTCATTTGCAAGTCACCTCTTGAAAAAGCTGTGCGAAGAGGTGGGAATACAACAGGTGTTTGCATCCGTCGAGCACCCACAGACGAATGGCCAAGTGGAGTCTGCCAATCGGGTGTTGCTGAGAGGTTTAAAGAGAAGATTAGAAAAAGCTAAGGGATCGTGGGCTGAAGAGGTACCCCGCATAGTTTGGGCATACCATACCACTGAGCAGTCAGGAACCCACGAGACCCCGTTTAGTTTGGTTTATGGATGTCATGCGATGATTCTAGTCGAAATCCAGGAAAGCTCGCCGAGATTCCAGAACTTTGTGGCGGAAGACTCGAACGAAGAAAGAAGAGTGAATCTGGATTTGCTGGATGAGGTCAGGGAGGAGGCGAGAGTGAAGGCCGAAGCAGTAAAGAGAAGAATTGAGCGAAGGTACAACTTTAAGGTAATGTCAAGGAAGTTTAGAAGTGGCGATCTAGTAATGAGGAAGGCCCATTAGTATGAGATGCAGAACAAGTTATCGCCTAAGTGGACGGGACCGTTCAGAATAACCGAGGTGCTCGGGAATGGCGCCTGCCGCTTGGAGACGTTAGAAGGAGGGGCGATTCCTCGCACTTGGAACGCCACACATCTCAAGTTGTATTACAGTTAAAGCCTTGTAAGTAAAGACGAACATGAAGAGATTGGAATAGTTTTTGTTAAAACAATTTCAAGGGGGCACTCTTTTTTCCCTAAGGAGGGTTTTTAATGAGGCCACTCAATAAAGAAGAGTTTTTGAAGTTTAAAGGTTCTAAGTTTGCATGCTTATTGCTTTGAAAGTTTTAGAAAAAAGACCTTATCACTCGTACGTGATCTAGGGCAACATTAAAGTCATATTGCATGCTTCAATAGTTAAAAGTTTTAAAGTCCCCATCGTTTTTCGACGATCGGTGGCAATAGTTAAAGGTTTTGAAGTCCCCGTCATTTTTCGGCGATTCGTGGCAGTAGTTAAAAGTTTTAGAGACCTCATCATCTTTCGGCGATCGGAGGTACCAGTAGTGCAAAAAGCCCTCAATGCTATCGTGCATTTTGAGGCAAAAGAAGAAGTCCTCCTCGCCCTTGAGCGAGTGCAGGCGAGAAAAAGAAGAATTCTTCCTCGCCCTTGAGCGAGCGCAGGCGAGAAAGAGAAGAAGTCCTCCTCGCCCTTGAGCGAGTGCAGGCGAGAAAGAGAAGAAGTCCTCCTCGCCTTTGAGCGAGTGAAGGCAAGATTAAAAGTCCTCAGTGCATCCAGGGGGAGGAGATGTACACCCTGGGCAAGTTGAGGCACCAGAGAAAGTCCTTCTCACCTCAGAGTGAGTTCAGGCAAGATGAAACTGAAAGGTCAGGGGTGTTCGTGACCTTAAACGGCGGGAAGGGAAGGTCGATGGAAAACGCCTTTTCCCCTTTAAGAGAAACATCAATATTGACCCAGTAAGACCAGATAAAGCTTCCATGCTTGCGGGCGGTGTGAAGATAGATAAAATCCTTCTCGTCTTGAACGAGTTCAGGTACGGCGTGAAGGGTGGAAGAAGATAAAGGATAATAGAGGTAGGTTCGAAGAGAACACCTCACTATCCAGATCATTGTTCTAAACCTCAGGGAGGTAGAGAAGGATCTGAAAGGCGCCTTTGCCCCCAGATGAGGGAACAATTATCAAGTTATGCAAAGAAGAAAAGTAACATCGTCGAAACCCTATGGCGTGAAGGTTGAGACAGTGAAGGGGTTGTACGGCGAGTGCCAGATCAGAAGAGTTCCAGGCGTTGACAGAAGTAGGGGGCACTTCACTTGGCAGATTAAGTAAACTGTATTTTAATACTAGTTTGAGTTAAAACCTGCTGCCTAGTAAGTGATTTTATGTTAAGGTTTGTTACCTTAAGTTCACAAGTTTTATTGAATGCCATTGCCGAAGAGTTGATAGCTGCTCAAATTTACTTTGAGTTAACAACTCGCTAAGTTTGTTATAAGTTTAGCAATTTGCTCGAGTTAGAAGCGGTATGTGGAGTGTTAAGTTCAAGTATTGTTGAGTTCATGCAGTTGAGTAAGTTTCGCCAATTATGTTAGTTAAACCAGTTGATTGCGCAGCAGATAAATTAGAAGATTATATATATATATATATATATATATATGCATATATGTGCACATGAGCATCGAACAGTTCGAACAAAATGAAAATTATTACAAAACAAGGTAAAGCATAAGAGTTTTCAAGGAGATAAGTCAATCGGGGGCACGATCTTGCCGTCCACCACCTCGTTGTACACTGAGAACTCAGAAAGATCGAGGTCAGGATATTTGCAAGCAAACTGCTCCAAAGCAGCGCCAAAGCCGGAAGTTAGAACCTGGGCAGCCTCAAGCTGAAGCTCGTCGATCTTCGTCTTGAACCCACTGTTCTCTTCACGAACCTGGGTGACTTCAAGCTCGAGCTCGTCGGCCTTCTTCTTGAGCCCGCTGTTCTCCTCGCGAACTCGAGCAAGCTCAGCAGCAGTTTCACTAAGTTCCTGGGAGGCCTTATCCCGATCTTGCTCAACCTTTCCTAGAAGGGTCTCTCTCTCGATTGACCTCTTCTCCAGGTTGGCCATCTTCTGAGCGTCAGTCTTCTTTGCCTCCTCCAGCGCGGCAATCTTTTCCATCAGAGGGACGATCTTGCTCTCCAGCTCGACGGCGTCTTGGAGTTTGTCGTGAAGCTTCTTGCGCAGCTCTTTGTTGTCTTGTCACACGCTCTGGAGCTTGTCCTTGAGGGCGTTTTCAACTCGTGAAAACTCCAAGCCTTGCATCATCATATCGCACTTGGTCTTTTCGGCTTCAGCTTTCGCGGTGCTTGCCATCTCCTGGTTGACCCGATTGTCGAGCTCAAACTTCTCCAAGGAGTCTTTGAGCCCTTCGCTGACGATTTGGGGAAGACAATCGTCAACCATGGCACTTAGGCGCACGGTGAAGGACTTCAAAGCATCTTGAAGAGCGGCTGGGAAGCCTGAGGTTGCTGGTGGAGGCGAAGGTTGGTGTTCACCACCACCCTCGCAAGGTTGGACGGCGGGGGGAGCTTCGAGGCGTGGTGGTGAGGCAGGCAGCTTCTCGACAGCCTGTGAGGAGGCTTGCGTATCAGCAAGTTGCTCAGGAGCGGCCTCAGCAATTGAAGCGTTTGAAACGAGAACATCCCCAATGGACTCGAATGGTGTGGAGGCGCTGGGGGGTTCTCGATGAAGTTTGGAGCGGCGCTCTCAATTGCTGGGGGCTCGGTCACCGCCACCCTTTTCCTTTTGCTGATTAGCCCGTCCTCGGTGCTTTCATCTGCCTCTTCGTTAGATACTGCCCTGGGGCTTTCCTTTTGGCTTTCTTAAGAGGTAGTTTTTTGCGTTGGGGGGCTGGAAGAGCGGCAGCAGCGGGTGTACCAACTGGTGGGGATTGGCCCTGGGCGGCGGCGATCTCCGCAACAGAATTCGGGATCGTTTGAGAGCCCGCCGCAAGTTTATGGGACCTAGCTATGGCGCGTAGCTCAGCCATCCTATCTTGTCCCAGCATTGTATCTGCAAAGGGGGCCAGCAAGTTATCAACTAGCACAGAGAATTGACAGGTAATAATGCATGAAGGAGCTTGAAACCATGTGCGAAGTAGAACAGCAACATCAAAGTAGGAATGAGGAAATGCAAAGTCAAGCTAGGGAAACTTGGAAGCTTAGGGGCAAACCTATGTGAAAGTCCAATTGATATTAGTTTTGTTATCACGTACTTGGAGGTTGTTCCTGGTTGTGTGGTTCTTGAATCTGGAACTGGTAGCGGATCTTTGACCACCTCACTTGCAAAAGCAGTTGTTCCTTCAGGACACGTCAATACCTTTGATTTCCATGAACAAAGGGCCGAATCAGCTAGGTAGGAAATAAGGAAAAAATAGTGTGTTTTCCATATAGAAATTGACATAATATGATGTTTGGTATTAATATATTTGCATGTTTCTTTCGCTTGCTTCTTCTGGTTTTCTTCTATGGATCTATTTTCCGCTATCATCCAGAATGGTGTGCTAACTTGTAATTAGATCATAACAAATAAAACATTACTTTAGCCATGGATGAAATTTAAACTCGTTTAATTAGCTTTGCACTGTGGTTTAATCATTCTCATGAATTTTGGGCAAGATATTGATCAAATAGTTTGTAGTTCGTAATTGAAGATGTTGTCTTCTAATTCTACTTGATATATCGGTACTCTGCTATGCTCTTAGACCATACAATGATTCCTGTCAGCAGGATCTAGCTTTATAGGATGCCTACCCTGAAACCAATCTATAGTTTTTCCCTGTAAATTACTCTCTTCTTTTGCCCTGTAAATTAGCCCTACTAATTGAGAAAATATATGGAATATAGTAAAAAAACAATTCCTACAACATTGTCATATATTTATTAGTTTACACTAATGCAAATTTAGTGTTAGTAATCTAATTTTAAATACAATAAAACCAAGCATATAAAATTGAAACCTATGCTACAGCTTAAAACTAATGAAGCAGATATTGAAGTAACAATAACATATGTATTCAGCTACTTAAGTTCTACATCGAGAACCTAAAAGAAGACAAAATTATAAGAGAAGGTACCTACCTCAACTTTGGGGCTGTGGAGAAGGACATGGTCCTGCGAGAATCCAACAGAATCGAAAAACTGGGGAAACAGTTTCTTGGAGAAAAGCATGCACAGAGTCAACAACCTCAATAGTTTCTCTAAGTCAGCAACAACTTCAGGGCCCTTCAACTCCACACAACCGCTTCCACTATACACACTCGCAACTGCATCACCCTGCAAGTGTTTCCAGTTTCAAACCCAAAATTGAGTCGACCTATTTGCGCATGAAGGAATTGATACCGAAGGCCAAATCTGCGATTGGCCATTTCCCAATAGTCTCGGAGTAAGTGAACCTCAGCGTCTCCTACAACGTCACGATCGATTCGAACAGATTCGCTGGCTTCGCCCTCAAGGTCCGCGCTCTCGACCATTCCTCTTCGGCCTTCTTCCTTCACCTGAATAAAAGGTACAGAGTCACCGCCGTTCCGGCAGCCGTCGCCATAGCGCCTGCGGTCATGGAATCGGCAGAGAAGAAGAATGTGCACAAAAAGGTTTGGGGGACGAGAAGGAAAATGAAGACATAAATTGGGGTTTGGAATATGGTTTGAGTGTGTGAAACAGAAACGTAAGAGAGGACCAAGAGAGAAATTATTATTATTATTATTATTACCGACAGAAAGAAAATCGGTGACTAAATAAAAACATATTTGGTGGTTGTTTTGGTGATAAAAACAAACAATTATATTTAGCGACCGAAAAAAAATCGGTGGCTAAAAATAAACATATTCGGTGACTGATTTGGTGACAAAAATAAACAATTACATTTAGCGACCGAAAGAAAATCGGTGGGTAAAAAATAAACATATTTGGTGGCGGATTCGGTGGCTGAAATAAGTAATTACATTTAGCGACCGAAATAAAATCGGTGACTAAAAAATAAACATATTTGGTAGCTGATTCGGTGACTGAAATAAGTAATTACATTTAGCGACCGAAATAAAATCTGTGGCTAAAAAATAAACATTGTTTGGTCGCTAATTCGGTCGCAGATATATTTTTTCCAGTTTATTCGAAACAGCCACCACTTGAGAGACCGATGGTTTTGTCACTCTCATTTTCCGTCGCTGAGTCGGTCGCCAAACTTACGAACATCATTAACAATTCATTTGGTCGCTATTTTGGTTGCAAATTTGATGCTGAAGGTATTTAGTGGCTATTTTGGTCGCAAATTGCGACCACTCACTTTCGGTCGCTGAATTTGGTGACTAAATTATTATTTTCTTGTAGTGGCCTAGGTGAGGCTTCGCCTGGTGTAGGCGTCGCCAAGGTTAAGGCATCGACGGTGCCACCCCCCGATACCCATGGGAAGGAAAGACCGTGGAGGGGGTGACACCGTGAGAGGCATCAGTACCTCAGAACAGTAATGAAGAGAAGAGAAAGGTGGCTTCAAGGCCATAGTTCTAGTACCAGTAGGGGGTAGCCTGATTCGTGAAGTACCCATGCCACCGCTTGGAGACCCTGGGACAGATACGACCCATGAGAGAGCCACACCCAGGGGAGAACCACGTGCATGGTGCGAGAGAAAGGTAGATACACCTCCAGGGCGAATGACTATAGGTTGGGGCGCATGAGTTGGAACCCAGAAAGTCACCCCTTGCGCAGATGCACTCCAAGAAGGAGGACTTACACGATGGATTATCCCTAAGTTGGGTTACGATGTTGTAAGGCACTCCACGAAGAGTAGCGATCAAGTCAGAAGAACACATAGCAGAGAGCATTGAAACATCAAGGTATATCAGTTTCCCTGAAAGTTTGCTAAGGTACGCATTAATTTAGTTTACGTTTTGAACGCTTTAAAGCACTTTAAATGTTTTAAATGCCTTAAACGCTTTAAACGTGTTGAACGTTTTTATACGCTTTAAATGCTGGAGGTGTTTAAAAGGGGCTTTAGACGTTTGAGAGAAGGATCCGAGTTTTGACCTAATTCTCGCAGTTTTACACAGAGAAACCCTAGTTGTCTGGTTGGCGCACCCACCGTACGCACAGGCAGTTAGGGCAGAAAACACTAGTTGTTCAGTTACCCAGTTTTTGGACCACCTTCAGAACATCCAGTCACGGTGTTCCGATACGGAGGTGCGTCCCTTTGATGTTTCTCGCTAGCTGACTTGATCGTCGGAGTGCAAACGGCCGTGAGGGCGCCCCTTTGTCCACTTCTTTTCAGGTACTCACAAAAGGAGCATAACGAAGGTGCCCTAGCTCGCGAGGACAAGCCACGCACAAAGACGCATCCGGTCAACCGACGGGAACATTTGCCGCCCACCGTGGGGCCGATTTAAAACTTCAGTCCCATCACAAGTACAGTCCACGAGTTCCAGTTCCCAAGTTGCACGACAGTCGGGAAGGTCTCCATAAAAAATGAGACCCGCACGCGATAGGAGTGAAGAGATGACCATGCAGCAGCTCATGGGTATGATGCAGGAATTGCAAGAGGCAATGGCAGCCTCAAGAGTGGAGCAAGAGCGCATGCAAGCGGAGCTCATGGCATCTCAAACGAGAAATGATGAGCTCCACCGCACAAACGAGGAGTTGCGCCGCGGATGGCGCGACGTAGACGAGCCTGAGCTTGTCACTCCACAGAGAGAATTCTCGACGCCGTTCTCACAGACGATTCTGGAGACGAGGATCCCCAACACATTCACGGGGCCCAAGGTAACGTTCACAGGGATGGAGGACCCTGAGGCGCATCTCAGTGTGTTCCACACGCAGATGATGCTGGTTGGAGGCTCCGATGTCGTAAGGTGCAAGCTCTTCATGAGCACCTTGATAGGGATGGCCATGGACTGGTTCATCAGCCTCCTAGAAGGCCATATCACGTCTTTCGCACAGCTTTCACAGTTGTTCAGAGAGCAGTATCTAGCCAACAGGGCTCCACCGCCTGTTTTGTACAACCTGTTTGACTTGAAGCAATATCAAGGTGAGACCTTGAAGGAGTACATAAATCGTTTTGGGGCGCAGGTGGTGAAGGTTGGCACCACAGAGGAACCAATGATTGTGTATGCGTTCAGAAAGGGGGTGTGCCCTGGGCCTTTCTGCGAGTCAATCATCCGCAACCGCCCCAAAACTTTTGCTGAAATAAGGCGTCGTGCAGTAGAACACATCGCCTCTGAGGGTGAGGTATACGAGAAGCAGAACTATCGCGCCCCTACGAGGGAAGGAGGCCCCAGCCCAGGGGTCGAGTGGAAGGGAACGGCCAGCAAGGGAAGGGAATAGACCGCTGAGGCACAACTTTGTGGTGGAACTAAAAGACCTCATTGTTGTGCTCAACATAGCTGACAGGCTTAAGCCACCAGCGAAGTCTGATAAGGTGTTGGGACCTCGCAAAGAGTTGTGGTGCGCGTTCCATGAGGCGTTTGGGCACCACATCAACAACTGCTTGGCGCTGGGCTACCAGTTGGATGAGCTCGTGAAAAACGGGTTCCTAAAAGATTACCTTGCTGGGTCCACTGAGACCACAGCCCTAACAGTGCCTGAGGAGAATCAAGCACACGACATACTGATCCATGGAGAAGTACACACAATTTCTGGTGGCTTTTCTGGAGGAGGGCCCACTGCCTCCCAGCGTAAGAAATATGTGAGGTCAGTAAGCTTGGGTGTTGAGGAATTTTCGGATGACCCATGGGAGTCAGACCTCGTTTTCACAAGGGCTGACCTACGGGATGTCGTCCCGCATGACAATGACCCCGTGGTCATTTCGGTCATCACAGCTGGAAGGAAAGTACATAGGGTTCTCGTCGACCAGGGCAGCTCCGCTAATGTCATGTTTTGGTCGACCTACAACAAGTTACAGTTATCCCCTGATTTATTGAGACCCTACACCGGATGCCTGTATGGATTCGCAGACAACCCAGTTGAGGTACGTGGCTATCTAGAACTGAGGACAACGTTTACCGACGAAGCGGCGTCACGTACCGAGAGCATTCGGTACTTAGTTGTAAACGCCAATTCGGCCTACAACATCCTGTTGGGCAGACCAACACTGAATAGGCTAAGGGCAGTGTCCTCCACTTGCCATATGAAGATGAAGTTTCCAGATCTGAGGGGCAAGGTGATTGTGATCAAGTCTGACCAGGAAGAAGCCCGAAGGTGCTATGAGAATAGTTTAAAGATGAAGAGGGGGGTGTTTGGGTATGGGAGCGCCCCTCTAGTACAAAGGGCGATGCTTAGGGAAGCACGTGTAGTTTTAGAGCCCTCTTTAGTTACAAGTCAGTATGAAATACACAGCTGTAAAGGGGACGCTCTTTTACCTTTTCGGGGGTTTTTTAATGAGGTCACCCCAGTAAAAAGGGAAATTCAAGTAAAACTTTGTTTCAGTTTTTCCCTCCCACACGATATAAGAGCAAAGATTAAGAAACAAAAGACAAAGACAAGGAGTCGCCGAGAAAAGGCGTCGCCAAGATAAGGCGTTGCCCAGGCAAGGAGTCACCAAGAAGAGGCGTCGCCAAAATAAGTCGTCGCCCAGACAAGCATCCGCCAAGAAAAGGCGTCGTCAAGATAAGGCGTCGCCAGGCGTAGGCGTCGCCAAGTTGAGACATTGCCAGATAAGGGAGCTAACGAAAAAATCAAAGCAAGTAAAGGGAGTACATACTCGTGTTCAGGGATCAAAGATAACAGGTATGTTTAGTATGAGTTGAAATCTGGGAGCCTAGTCCTTGAGCAGGGGTTAAGGGATTCCTTCGGGACACCCCTTCCTCAGGTGTGAATAACTAGCCCCAGTGTTAGATGTTTGATAGAAGTTAAAATCCGGGAGCCTAGTCCTTGAGCAAGGGTTAAGGGATTCCTTCGGGACGCCCCCTCCTCAAGTATGAATAGCTAGCCTCGGTGTCATATGCTTGATAGAAGTTAAAATCTGGGTACCTAGTCCCTAGGCAGGGGTTAAGGGATTCCTTCGGGACGCCCCCTCCTCAGGTATGAATAGCTAGCCCCGGTGCCTAGCGTTTAGACGCTTCGCCTTGGTGTTTTTAGACACCCTGAGGACGACACAGCGCTGCTGTAGTAGGCCTCTCCTCAGGTGTGGGCCCCAAGCGCAAAGAGAGAAGGG
Source organism: Phaseolus vulgaris (assembly GCF_000499845.2). Lineage (NCBI taxonomy): Eukaryota > Viridiplantae > Streptophyta > Magnoliopsida > Fabales > Fabaceae > Phaseolus > Phaseolus vulgaris. Next base: position 19,951,009 of record NC_023759.2, read on the forward strand.
CTAAGTTGCCTTGGTGTTTTAGACACTCCATGGACGATACGGCGCTGTTGTACAGGCCTCTCCATGGGCGTGGGCACCGGAGTGCGAATTTTTGCCCCAGGTGTTTGGACACACTGAGGACACCCAGTGCAGGTGAGATAAGCCCTCCACGCCCTTGAGCGATGTTGAGGCCATAGAACAGATAAGTCCTCCTCGCTTTCGAGCGACGTTGAGGCACCAGAGATGAACAGATAAAGTCCTCCCTCGCCCTCGAGCGATGTCGAGGCCCTAGATGAACAAATACGCCCTCTACGCCTTTGAGTGATGTTGAGGCCATAGAAGAGATCAAATCCTCCTTTGCCTTTGGGCAACGACGAGGCAGGCGACGCCTTCATGAAGAAGATCCCTCGCAGATACGAAGGCCAAGTGGAGTCTAAGTGAAAGATCGGGGGAGAGTATGCATCGCGACTCAGAAGGGAAGAGTAAGAGAGAAGGTCGCATGCTACCTAAAAGAGTCATAATCAAAGCGTTGAAGAAATGTAGGGGTGATAACGCATTCCAGATAGTAAAGAAAGCAGGAGCGGATGAAAAAGAAAGAGAATCTAAAAGTACACAAGTATGTAAAGACAAGTTTGAATAAGCATTCAAGCAAAATCAAGAGTTATAATTACAGATAAGTACAAATAATGTTTGTTGCTATTACAGAAAGAGGCTATTCCTCAGAGGCCTCCAAAGGCACAATTTTTCCGTCAACCACTTCATTCAGAGGGCTGCACCCAGAGACGTCGATGCCAGGGTTGGCACAGGCCGCTTGGGCAAGAGCCTCTGCGAACCCATCGGCGAACCCAGTGGCAGCCTCTTCGTTCATCTTTTCCTCTGCAGCCTTGAAGTTTGCTGCCCGAGTGGTCATCTCTTGTTTTTTGGAGGCCAAAGCAGCCATCAACTCTTGGACTTTGGCTTGGAGGGTGGCCTTCTCAGCGGCTAGCCGGGAGCATTCACTAGTCTTTTCCTCGAGCGCAGCTTCGGTTTTCCCCAATGTTTGCTCCCGATCAATGCACTGGTTCTCATGTTTCTTCTGCGCCTTAGAGGTCTTGGCTGCCTCCTCAAGATCGACGATTTTTACTCGGAGGGGCACCACCTGATTGAGGAGCTCAGCATTGGCTTGCGACACCTCATGCAGCCGCTTATTGTCCTCCTCCTTCGCCTTCTGCGCCACCCTCAGAGAAGTCTTGTAGGCATCCTCTTGACGCCTCCAGTGGGTGGCCAACCTCTTCTTTTCCTCTTTCAGAGAGGCGACCTCTTTCTCCAGCATTTGGAAAGCAGAGGACTCGACAGCTTTGGCCCTGGCCTGCGTATGCTAGGTGTGGACACAAGACATGAAGGCACCCATGTAATAATAAAGGCTTTTCTTCTGGGGCCCTTCAGCCTGGCCGCGCGGGGACGTCCGACCCAGGAAACCCCTCAGCGAATCTTTCATTGGGAGGGGGAGTTCTGGGGCAGGTGGTGGAACAGAAGTGGGCTCGGGCCCAGTCCCACCCTCCAAGGCCATTGGTTAAGGGGGTGAGTTGGCACTTGGAGGGTTCTCCCTAAGAGAGTCAGCCCCATGTGAGGAGGAAGTGGCAGAGGCGACTGTCTGAGGGGCATGCTGGGTTGTCCTTTGTCGCTTGAAGACTTGCCCCTCAGCAGAGTCTTCATCATCGTCGGAGGGCACCACCACTACCCCTTTCCCTTTGTCAAGGGGGGCTGATGAAGTAGCAGCTTCGACCAGCGCAAGGGGCATGGCCGCGACGGGAGGGGGTGAGTTTGGAGGTTGATCGGGAGAGAGTTGTGTTGGTGGAGTTGATGGCGTTGGAAGGTGTTGAGGGCAAGAGTTGGGGGAAGCAGGGGCGGTCGTAGAAGTTGGAGGTGTGGAATCTCCAACCCCTTGTGAGGAAGCCCTGCCCTTGGACTTCAGAATTTGAGCAAGCCTCAACCTGCGTTGCTTGTCCATTTTTGAACCTGCACCAAGAAGATAAAGCAGTAGGGGTCAGGCACAAGTTAAGAACTATACAAAGAAAGCAGATAAGTCATACACAAAGAAAGAACAAGCAAGGGCAGTGAATAGACGGCTATGAGGGAGGCTCTCATACTTATGTATTTTGCGAGGGCCTCGGCGTTGTGTTCAAGAATTATTAAGGTGGAGGTGTTGAAGGCCCCCGCGCTGGCCAGTATTTGGCAAGCCTCTCGATCAGTCGAGGGCAGCTCGTCAAGAGATATGGGTTTCGTGTGCTTCACTTCCTTCACCCAATATAGGGGGAAACCATCAAGGGCGGTGGGGTCGAAGTCAGAACAACACACCTTGAAGAATTTGCCCTTCCACCCCTTGAAGGACTGTTGGAATAGAGTCAGGAGAACCCTTCTAGATATGCCGCTAAGGCTTACCCAGAGGCTCTTCCCCTACTTCTTCACCTCGAAGAAATGGAGAAAGATCTCGACGGAGGGGGCGTGTCCGAAGAACCCGCACAAAATGTCAAAAGCCTTGACGAAGGGCCAGCCGTTAGGGTGTAGCTGGGCTGGGGCGACGTTGATTTCGGTCAGAAGTTCTCTTTCAAACCTAGAGAAGGGTAGGCGCATCCCTATGCGTTTGAAGACCACCTGATAGAAGTAAAAGAAGGGGACTCCATTATTGGCCCGTTCGTCCCCACATACAGGCTCCCCTAGAGTACAAGGGAGCACTGATATGTCTTCGTCGTTCCTTTTCACGAAGGTACGATGGTCGTAGGTGCTCGACTCTCCTACGTGATCCCTTCAGGCTTTTGAGGAGACCAGGCTCGAGTACTCGTCGAGCAGCTCGTCAGGGGCCCAAGGGTAAAGGGCCCTGTAGTTAATTTTTGGGGGTGCGGGGTTGGACGTCATTTTTGTACGCGCCATAGTTTGATGAGAAGAGCTGAAGAATAAATAAGAGGAAGGGCTCAGCGAATGAGGTTAAGGCAGAAAGGGGAAGAGAAACCCTAGAAAAACCCTACCCAGAAATCCAGAAAAGAGGAAAGAATGAAGAAAGCAGAGGAAAGGGGAAGAACACAGAAATGCAGAAGAAATAAACAGGCCCAGGCAGTTATATCATTACGAAAGTTAAAGGGAGAGCCATTGAACGAGAAAAATCATACCTTTTAAGTGTCTGGGTATTTGAAGATCGAAAGCGCGAGAGAGAACGAAGGTTGTAGAGAGAGTTTGGGAAGATGAATAATGGAGAGAATGCGAAGAGTGAATGAAACAGTGGTTAGGAGCGCGCGTTTTTGAAAGATGTAACGTTAACTTGAGGAGCGCGAGAGGCACTAAGTGATGGCCGTGCGATCAAGCCACGTGTTAAGAGATTAAAGCATAACATAAAGTGTCACATCCTCAACACAGAGAATATCGCGTCCGACGCTCAGAAAGCGTCACGTCAAATGTACAAAGAAGTGTCACGTCAGCAGGAATGCCACGTGGATGCGAGGGCGAGGCCTTAGTCCTTTTGCTGAAACAAGTGTCAGCTCAAGACTGGGGGGCTTGTGTATCGTCCCGTCCCCGGACGTTGACCAAAGTCAAAGTCAAAGTCAACATATGTTAAGGCCCCTCAAGGGGGCCCAAGGGAAAAAAGTCAACAGGTTGACCGCTGAAGGCGTTGCCAAGGTGAGGCGTCGTCAGGTGAGGCGTCGCCAAGATGAGGCGTCGTCAGGATGAGGCGTCGCCTGGTGTAGGCGTCGCCAAGGTTAAGGCATCGACGGTGCCACCCCCGATACCCATGGGAAGGAAAGACCGTGGAGGGGGTGACACCGTGAGAGGCCTCAGTACCTCAGAACAGTAATGAAGAGAAGAGAAAGGTCGCTTCAAGGCCATAGTTCTAGTACCAGTAGGGGGTAGCCTGACTCGTGAAGTACCCATGCCACCGTTGGGAGACCCTAGGACAGATACTTTACCACCCTGGTGGTCGGGTATGATGACGTGGCACCCTGCTACAGTATAGGCGTGTTGACAAGGCGCCAGGTTGGCAGTTAGGAAGGAAGTCGGGAGGCACGTGTAGTCGCCGATTGTTAAGTTGGCGTGTTCCGATCTCCAGCTTATCAGAATAGGCGATCGCCAGGCTGAGGATGAAGTCGCCAGATGCAGACTCAGGCGACCAAGCAGTCGGAGATCGCCAGAACCAGCACATCGCCGAAGATGAAGGAGAAGCAGATTATGAAGGCGGCCGGCGAGACCACAGGGAAGGTGTATGAAGGCCCTAACTCGCCAGTTTCAGTAAAGATTGCACTCTTAAGTTTGCTATGCACTGGGCAGTACCATGCATACGTAACTTAGTCAGAATGAGAGTAGAAGCAGCGCCAAGTCAGGGAGCCTCCAGATGATGGCACGTGTGCAGTTGGATACGAGCCACGTGTCCAAATCTGTAACTGCCAGGAGAGAGAAAATCACCAGGTATATAAGAGCTCTTAACGGACTTTCTGAGGTACGCACGTTCAGTTCATACACTTTACGCTTGCGAGAGACAGAGCTGTTGTGAGAGAGAGTTTTTGCACGGTTCTAGCTCTTAGTATTTGGTGATACCGTCACTGACTTGAGCGTCGGAGTGCGATCGGCCGTAGCGGCGCCGTGTCGTTTCTTTGCAGGTTCTTGAAGTAGATCCAGAGGAGGAATGAAGGTGATAAGCGGTGCGCACGTCGATCCTTTGACGAGGCATTCTCCAGCGCTCCGGTCAACAGGCAGGATCATCAGGCGCCCACCGTGGGGCCGTGTAAAACGTGCTCCCATCCACAGCGTGAGCTCGTGGAAGTTTTCGAGGTTTTCTGCGCGGTTGTGTGCTGGTGCAACCGTCGGGTGCAGTTTCTTTGAGTTTCGTTCGGTGAGTTCGTGTTTTGTACCGTTTGTTTTGCTTTCAATCGGTGGAGTGAGGTCTTTTGTTGCTTTCGCGCAATCTGTCTGGTGGAAGTTCGAGTTCTTTTGTGGTTTTCTGCGAAGGTTTGCGGCGTTCTTGGGTTCTTGCGCAGTTTCTTGAGTTTTCTCCGATTGATCGCTGTTTCGATCGTGTGAAAGTGTTGTTTGTTGTATTCTTGTGGTTCGCCGAAGTTAATGAGAAAGATGAGAAGCAATCGTTCCAGTCCCGTGGCTCCTGTCGCTGCTGAAGGCGACGCCGCCATGACCATGGCGCAGATGGCAGAAATGATGCGCTCGTTGCAGGCGACTGTGGAAGCCTCGCGCGTGGAGCAGACAAGGATACATGAGGACCTGGTCGCCTCTCGCGCCAGGAATGAGGAGCTCAGCAAGGTAGCTGAGGAGCTGCGTCGAGCTCTTCAGGAGCAGCAGGGACGTTCTTCTGCTGAAGAGGTGGCACCGTCGACGCCACCTCGTGTGTTCCCAATGCCTTTCGTTCAGGCGATTACCGACACGCCAATTCCCACGAGCGTGGTTCCGGTTAAAGCTGTTTTTACCGGCGTGGAGGATCCAGAGGCTCATCTGACCACGTTCCACACACAGATGATGCTGTCGGGAGGGTCGGACGTCGTGTACTGTAAGATGTTCGTGAGCACGCTCCAGGGAACGACGATGGAGTGGTTTGTGAGCCTGCCTAATGGCCACATAACTAATTTTCAACAATTCTCGAAAATCTTTGTCGAGCAGTATATTGTGAATAAGGCACCACCCAGGGTGTCCTGTGATCTGTTTGATATAAGGCAGTACCATGGGGAGTCCCTCAGAGACTACCTCAATCGCTTCGGAGCGCAGATGGTCAGATCGCCAGCCAAGGATGAAGAAATGTTGGTCTATGCCTTCAAGAAGGGCGTGCAGCCAGGGCCATTCTGTGAGGCCTTGATCAGGGCTCATCCAGCGACGTTTGCTGAAGTCAGGCGACTTGCGGTGGCCCACATCGCCGACGAGAGTGAAGTCGCCGAGAAGAGAGGCAGCGTGGCTCCCGCTAGGCCACGCGCCCAGACCAGGATCCAGCCACAGAGGGTGCTGGAAACGGCCGCAGCGGCCAGAAAAGACCAAAGGACTCGCTATCCTTACGATAGGAGAAATAAGGGAAGAAGCCAAGCGCGCCAACCGCCAGCACGCCAACAACCAGCACGCCGAGAGTACAATCGCCCGCCTAAGCACAAATTCGTCATGGGACTAGCGGACCTGATCGCTATCCCTAACATATCTGCTAGGTTGAAGGCGCCCGAGAAGGTGGGCAACAAGGTGCTGGGGTCAAAGCCGGACGTTTGGTGCGAGTTCCACCAGTGCTTTGGCCACAACCTGGACTCGTGTTTATCTTTAGGATACCAGCTCGACGATCTGGTTAAGAGCGGGTTCCTAAACGACTATCTCCTAGACAGGAGGACTGGAGGAGCGTCGAGTTCCCAGCCAGCAGCTGGAGAAGCCCAACAACACGAGATGCCTATCCATGGGGAAATCCACACCATTGCAGGGGGTTTCTCAGGTGGTGGATGCACCGCATCGCAGAGGAAGAAGTATGCGCGATCGGTGATGTCAGTAGACATGTTTGAAGATCACTCGCCGGAAGTGGACATTACGTTCACCAAGCAGGATCTTCGGGACGTTGTGCCTCATGACAACGATCCCATTGTTATTTCGTTGATCACGGCGGGGAGGAAGGTCCACAGAGTTCTGGTGGAACAAGGAAGCTCGGCAGACGTGATGTTCTGGCCGACTTTCACGCAGCTGGAACTGCCCCTTGACCAGCTAAGGCCCTATGGAGGATGCCTGTATGGGTTCGCTGGCGACCAGGTGGAGGTCAGGGGGTACATTGAGCTCAGAACCACGTTTACAGATGAGGCTGGGTCGAGGACGGAGAAAATCAAGTACCTCATCGTAAACGCCCCCTCAGCGTATAATATCCTGTTGGGAAGGCCCACTCTTAACAGGATAGGCGCCATTCCATCGACTAGGCACATGAAGGTGAAGCTGCCGTCAATGGAAGGGGTGGTGATCACGATAAAGTCCGATCAGAAAGAAGCGAAAAGGTGCTATGAGAATAGCCTGAAAAATAAAAGATCAGTGAGCTATGTTACAACCACCCCACCTCCCGGTGTGAAGCCCAGACCGCCGGTAACAGAGGAGGCCGCCGGAAGGGATGTAGAGATGGTGGACGCAAAGCTGGGAGAGAGGAATGCTGGCCCGGAGGAGGAAGAGGCGCGGAATCGCCCCGAGGAAGCGAGAGAACTGGGAATCGCCAAGGCGGTTATCGCCAGAGAATCCAGGCCCAAACCCGTCGAGCAGTGGCTCGAAAAGGAGATCGGAGGGAAAATCTTCAAGCTGGGAAGATCTCTGGAAGTCGATCTTCAAGACCAGATCGCCAAGGTGATTGAGCGGCATCTGGACGCGTTCGCATGGTCCACCTCGGACATGCCCGGGATTGATCCCGACTTTCTGTGCCATCATCTGGCGATGGACAACATGGTGAGGCCAGTGCGACAAAGGAGAAGGAAATTCAACGAGGAGAGGAGGCAGGCGATCAGGGACGAGACCCAGAAACTCCTCGCTGCAGGCCACATCAGGGAAGTCCAGTACCCCGAATGGTTGGCGAATGTCGTGCTGGTGAAGAAGAGCAACGGGAAATGGCGCATGTGCGTTGATTTCACCGATCTGAATAAAGCCTGCCCAAAGGATTCATATCCTTTACCAAGCATTGATGCCCTGGTGGATAGCGCTGCAGGGTGCAAGCTGCTGAGCTTTCTGGATGCCTTCTCGGGCTATAATCAGATCAAGATGCATCCCATGGATGAAGGGAAAACAGCCTTCATGACGGAGAGGTCGTGCTACTGCTATAAGGTGATGCCGTTTGGGCTGAAGAACGCGGGGGCCACGTACCAGCGGTTGATGGATCGAGTACTTGCACCGATGCTGGGAAAGAACGTGCAAGCTTACGTCGATGACATGGTCGTGACCTCGCAGGAGAAAAGCAAGCACGTCGCAGACTTGGAAGAATTGTTCACGACAATCGCCAAGTTCAAGTTGAAGCTCAACCCGGAGAAATGCATTTTCGGCGTGGAGGCTGGAAAATTTTTGGGCTTTCTATTGACCGAAAGAGGAATAGAAGCTAACCCGGACAAGTGTGCCGCCATCTTGGCGATGAGAAGCCCGGCTACGGTCAAAGAAGTCCAGCAGCTAACAGGTCGGATGGCGGCCCTATCTCGCTTCGTGTCAGCTAGCGGAGAGAAGGGGCATCCCTATTTTCAATGTCTGCGGCGCAATAACAAGTTCGCTTGGACGAAAGAATGCGAGGAAGCTTTCGTCAAGCTGAAGGAATACCTGGCGAGCCCACCGGTTCTGTGCAAACCACTGGCGGGAATCCCTCTCAGGTTGTACTTCGCTGTGACTGAGAGGGCGGTGAGTGCGGTGCTCGCCCAGGATCAAGATCAGGCTCAGAAGCCTATTTATTTTGTGAGCAAGGTGCTGCAGGGCCCAGAAACGAGATATCAGGCCCTGGAAAAGGCTGCGCTGGCTGTGGTGTTTTCGGCGAGGAGGTTGCGCCACTACTTCCACAGCTTCACAATACTCGTGATGACTGACCTGCCCATCCAGAAGGTCTTGAAGAAACCTGACGTTGCGGGAAGAATGGTGAAGTGGGCAGTGGAGTTGTCAGAATTTGACATTAAATATGAACCCCGAGGCCCGATCAAGGGGCAAATCTTTGCGGATTTTGTAGTCGAGCTCTCATCAGAGGCGACGCGGGTTGAAGGAGATGACTTCCGTTGGGTACTCTCGGTGGATGGATCGTCGAACCAGCAGGGTAGCGGTGCTGGAGTCATATTAGAAGGACCCAACGGCGTGCTGATCGAACAATCGTTGAGATTTGCCTTCAAAGCCAGCAACAATCAAGCAGAGTATGAGGCGCTGATCGCCGGGATTTTGCTGGCCAAGGAGATGGGAGCTAGGGTGCTAATGGCTAAGAGTGACTCGCTGCTAGTCACAGGGCAAGTAACGGGCGAGTTCCAGGCTAAAGATCCACAAATGGCGGCTTACTTGGCGTATGTGCAGGAATTGAAGAGTTCCTTTGCCTCTTTTGAAGTGGTACATGTGCCCCGAGAACAGAATGCCCGAGCTAACTTGCTTGCTAAGCTCGCCAGCTCAGGCAAGGGGGGTAGGCAGAGGACGGTGATTCAAGAAACTCTGAAGACGCCGAGGGCGTTTGTAGCAGATCACCTGGTCCTTCAGATAAGCAAGTCGACGGAGAGAGCAGCGAGAAGCCATAAGTCTTTGACGCAGGAAACTCTGAGATCGCCGAGAATCAGAGCATGCCGAGGGGAGAAGGTGGATGTGATGCAGGTCTGCGCCACCCATGAGCCAGACACTTGGATAACGCAATACAAGCGGTGCTTGGCGGATGGTCTCCTCCCGCTGGATCCAACAGAAGCCAGGAAGGTAAAGAAAAATTCTAGCAAATACACGTTGATTGATGGCGATTTGTACAGGTTTGGGTTCACTCACCCACTCCTGGAATGTATACACGGCGAGAAGTGCACGAGAATTATGGCAGAGCTCCACGAAGGAATATGTGGAAGTCACGTCGGGGGTCGAGCTCTGGCCGCGAGGACTCTCCGTGCAGGCTACTATTGGCCATCCATGAGAGAAGATTGCAAGAGGTATGCCCAGTGCTGTAAACAATGCCAGCAGCACGCCGATTGGCACAAGGCACCTCCCGAGGAGTTGAAGTCGATCTATAGCCCTTGGCCGTTTCATACTTGGGGAATCGTCATCCTGGGACCTTTCCCACTGGCGATCAGGCAAATGAAGTACTTGGTGGTGGCGATTGAGTATTTCACTAAGTGGATCGAAGCAGAACCAGTGGCCCAGATCACCGCCCACAAGATCGAAGGGTTTGTGTGGAAGAACATTGTGTGCCGGTTTGGAGTGCCTAAGCGCCTGGTGTCAGATAATGGGACGCAGTTTGCAAGCCACTTGTTGAAGAAGCTTTGTGAAGGGGTTGGAATTCAGCAAGTGTTTGCATCCGTCGAGCACCCTCAGACGAATGGCCAGGTGGAGTCAGCTAATCGGGTGTTGTTGAGAGGTTTGAAGAGAAGGCTTGAGAAAGCCAAGGGAAGTTGGGCTGAGGAGGTGCCCCGTATAGTCTGGGCGTACCACACCACCGAGCAGTCAGGAACCCATGAGACCCCGTTTAGCTTGGTCTATGGGTGCGACGCCATGATTCCGGTGGAGATCCAGGAGAGCTCGCCGAGATTCCAGAACTTCGTAGAGGAAGACTCGAATGAAGAGAGAAGGCTGAACCTGGATCTGCTAGATGAGGTCAGGGACGAGGCGAGGCTGAAGGCTGAGGCGGTGAAGAGAAGGGTCGAGCGAAGGTACAACTCAAAGGTGATGCCAAGGCAGTTTAAAGAAGGCGATCTGGTGTTGAGGAAGGCCCACCAGTACGAGATGGAGAATAAACTGTCACCCAAGTGGACTGGACCGTTCAGAATAACCGAGGCGCTCGGGAACGGGGCCTACCGCTTAGAGACGCTGGAAGGAGGAGCGATCCCTCGTACCTGGAACGCCACACATCTGAAGTTGTACTATAGTTGAGAGCTTTGTAAGTAAAGACAAACACAAATGTTATGTTACAATGTCTCTGTTAAAACAGTTTCAAGGGGGCACTCTTTTTTCCCTAAGGAGGGTTTTTAACGAGGCCACCCAATAAAAGAAGAGTTTTCGAAGTATAAGGTGTTTCCAGATTGCATATGTGCTATTTTCGAAAGTTTCGAAGAAAGACCTTGTCATTCGTACATGACTTAAGGCAAGAAAAGATATATCGCGTGCTTTCTAAAAAGTTTAAAGTCCTCATCGTCTTTCGGCGATTGGAGGCACCAGTTAAGTTTTAAAGTCCTCATCGTCTTTCGGCGATCGAAGGCACCAGATGAAAGACCTCAACGCCCTCGCGCGTTTTGAGGCAAGATGAAGTCCTCCTCGCCGTTGAGCGAGCGCAGGCGAGAAAGAGAAAGGTCCTCAGTGCATCCAGGGGGGAGGAGATGTACGCCCTGGGCAAGTTGAGGCACCATATAAAGTCCTTATCGCCGTTGTGCGAACTAAGGCCCATTAAAGACCTCCTCGCAGTTGAGCGAGTGCAGGCGAGAGAAAGAAAAGGTCCTCAGTGCATCCAGGGGGGAGGAGATGTACGCCCTGGGCAAGTTGAGGCACCATATAAAGTCCTTATCGCCGTTGTGCGAACTAAGGCCCATTAAAGACCTTCTCGCCGTTGAGTGAGTGCAGGCGAGAGAAAGAAAAGGTCCTCAGTGCATCCAGGGGGGGGGGAGATGTAAGTTGAGGCACCAGACAAAGTCCTTCTCGCCATTGAGCGAGTTAAGGCCATTTAAAGTCCTTCTCGCCGATGAGCAAGTTCAGGCGAGTGAAAGTCCTTCTCGCCGATGAGCGAGTTCAGGCGAGTTAAAAGACTTTCTCGCTTACGTGCGAGCATAGGCAAGGTAAAATACTTCTCGTCTCGAACGAGTTCAGGTATAGCGAAGAGGATGGAAGAAACTTGAAAGGTGGCTAAGGTAGGTTCGAGGAGAACGCCTAGCCAGCCGGTCTTTTGCTTTGAAGTCCAGGAAGGCAAGGGGAGATTCCAAAGGGCGTTTCTACCCTAGATAAAGAAACGATTGCCAAAGCAGGAAGCTAGAAAAAGCTGATGTCACCAAGGGGTCTTGGCGATCGGGAAAAGTTCAAACGACGGCGAGAAGGTTGAAAGACTTGTCTGATAAAGCAGGTCGAGTGGAACGTCGTTCGAGCCAATGATTAAGTTACAGTTCGTTGCTTGAAGGGTATTTCTGTAACGAGGTTAGTTGCCTTAAGGGTACAAGTTGCTTAAGGTGATTTTTGCTTAAGTTTGAATTGGCTCGAGGCGGTTACGTCAAAGGTCGCGTTTGCAAAATCGCTAAGTTAAATCCGACAAAGGTAAGCATACAGAGAAGGCTAAAGCGCTTAAAAGAAGTCAAGTGAGAGAATATCCGAGTTCAGTGATTGAAATAAATATCTGTTCAAAACACATATGCAAAAGTTTTTACAAGGCAAGTACAAGTGAATTTATAAAGAAGCAGATGGGGTGGAGTTGGTTGAGTCTTCGGCAGGAACGACCTTTCCATCCACTACTTCGTTGTTTAACGACACCATGCTAAGGTCGAGATCAGGGAATAGGCATGCGAATTGCTCCCGAGCGGCTTCGAATCCAGCAGTCAGAATCTGAGCAGAATTTAGCTTAAGTTCTTCAAACTGCCCTTGAAGTCCCTCAACCTGTTCCTTGAGCTCCTTGTTCTGCTGCCCCTGCTCTTCAACCTGTTTTTGGAGTTGTTTGTTGGTCTCTTGAGCATGAAGAAGGTCGTCAGTAACCTTCTTGGATTCTGTTTGAGCTTGGGCCAACTCGGCAGCCATCTTCCCTTTCTCCTTGTTTGCCTCGGCGAGATCAGCCATGGCGTCGTCCCTCGCTTTTTCAACTTGCCCAAGTAGCTTCTCGCGGTCAACGACCTCTGCTCCAGCTTTTGCACCCTGGCGGCGTCAGCTTGAATGTGAGCCTCCAGGTCGCTCGCCTTGGTGCGCAGAGGCACGATCTTGCTTTCTAGTTCAACTTTCTCTTGGGCAAGTTCGTGGACTTTGCGGCGAAGGTCGGCAGCTTCCTTGCGCGCCAGCCTAAGCTCGGTACTTAGGGCATCCTCTACTCGGGAGTGTTCCATTTCCGCGAGCGTTAGGCTGAATGACACCTTCTCCACCTCAACCTTCATAGTGCTATGTTCAGTCTTGAGGTGGTAGAGGTCGTCTTGAAGCCTCCTGGTGGAGCTCTCCACAGCCCTTGTTATGATTGATGGGATATCCTCTGCTATGGTTTTGAGTTTGGCAGTCAGAGGTTCCCACATCCTTGTAACTTCAAGGGAAAGGTTTGAAGCTTGGAGAGGCTCCAAGGGGGCTTGTTGAGGGTTCTCGCCGCCACCTTCCTTAGCAGGATTTTCAATGTTTGCTTCCTGGCGTGGCGACGCAACCGGGGATTCGGTAATTAGAATTGGAGAGGTGTGAGCAACCTCATCCCCGGTTGGAACGTTCTCTGCAGCGGAAGCGTTTGAAGGGGGGCCCCCTCCAGCTGAGATGTGAGGCGTAGAGGCACTTGGGGGGTCCTCCAGAAAGTTTGGCTCTTGAGCCTCAGCTGCTGGTGGCGCAGTGGCCAGCGGAGTTGCTTGGACTGGTGGTGAAGGGGCTGGTGGTGTTGGCGATGAGGGAGGAGGAGCAGGTGTTGATGGTGGTGTTGAAGCTGGAAGAGGGGGTGGGGCAGGTGGTGAAGGTGGTGCCACCCTTTTCCTCTTTGTAACGAGGCCATCCTCAGTGACCTTGTCGTCCTCTTCCTCCTCCTCTTGGACGACTTGGGGGGCTTTTCGTTTTGGCCTCTTAAGGACCAGTTTCTTTCGCTGGGTGGGTTCCTTGGGCGGTGATCGCCCATGAACGATAGCCTTCTCGACCGCCGAGTTGGGAACCGTCTGAGAACCGGTCGCCAACCCGTGGTTTCGGGCGAGCGCCTTCAAGTCGGCGAGCATGTTTTTACCCAGCATATTATCTGCATGAAACGAAAATGCATGGGTTAGCTCAGAGAAGAAAAAGATAAGTGCATGAGGCAATGAAACAGCAAAACAGGTATATGCAGAAAAGGCAAAACCAAAGTCTTGCGCGTATCGCACAAGACGCCCAGAAACAGTGTCAGAAGCAATATCAAAACAAGAGTGTAGCGCCCTAACCTATTTGGAATTCTAGCTGGTCCTCGAAGAATTCAAAGGAGATCAGGGTGGGGGTCAGGAATGTTATGTTGGCATCCGACACCCTCTTCCAGAATAAGCAGAGGTCTCGGTCCAAATCTCCCATGCTGTCAGGACTTCTGGGCCTCCTGAAGCAGCTCTTGGACTCCTTTTTCCCCTTGTCCACCCAGTACAAGGGGAAACCGTCGAGGAGGGAAGTGTCTTCATCGTTTGCGCGAACCTGGATGAACTTCCCCTTCCAATCTTTGTATGATTGCTGGAAGATGGTAAAAATGGATCTCCCAGCAATGGCATTCAGGCTGACCCACAGGCGGTCTCCTGGGTGCTTGGCCTCAAAAAGAAACAGAAATACGTCCACCGACGCAGGCAGCCCCAGGTGGTCGCACGTTATTTGAGAGGCTCGAACAAACGCCCAGCTGTTGGGGTGAAGCTGGGCGGCAGCAATGTTGAGCTCGGTCAAGAGTTCCCTCTCGAATCGGGTGAGGGGAAATCTGAGTTTGACTTTCTTGAAGAAAGTTGTGTAAACGAAGCAAAAGGGCCCGTCGGCACTCACTTTGTCATCAGCGCACACTGGCAAAGCGGCGGGGCAAGGCAGCACCATCATCCTCTCGTCGTGCTCCTTGTGAAACGATTGATAGGCCTCGTCCCCCTTTGTCAACCGCAGAACTGCTCCCGCAGTGTTCACCGACGAGGTCTACTTTAGAAGGGTTGGGGTGGCCCAAGGATATAGTAGCTTGAAGTCTGGCAGAGGCACGGGGGCTCCTCCAGCGTTTGGTCGAGTCGCCTGGGCCAGAGCAGTTTGGGAAGATGCAGGCCTCTCAGCCTGCGAAGAGGAAGCGCCACGAACTTGGGTTGGGTCGTGCGCTTGTGAAGAAGGGTTTCATGCTGATGGAGGGGGGTTCGGGGTGATCTTTGTGCGAGTCATGATAGCAATTGCAAAGGTAGAAGAAAGGAAAAACAATCAGGGGGTTACAGAGGCTGACTCGGTCATGGAAGGAAGGTGAAACGACGAACGAATGTGAGTTCGTTGCGACGATCAACAAAGCCCTAAGTTACGCAGAAGAGAAATGGAGAAACGACCCACAGCGTATGCACCAGGCAGTTACAGGATGATGCAAATCGGTGAAAATGCAAGAAAACCCAGCAGATGAAGGAAAGTAATTACCTTTCGGTGATCAGGAAGACGAGGAAGGAAGATGGTGATCTGGAACTTTGAAGAGCGTCGAGAGTTTCGCAGATGGAAGTTAGAGCGTTTTGCAAGCAAGAAGAGAGTGATGGAACAGTGGAACGTAATGGGTTTAAGGGTTTTCGAAATGTTTTTGGGAAGCGCTAACGGCAGATGAAGATAGCCGTTGATGAAAGCCACGTGTCGAACGATGCGCGAAGGGTTTGGTGGAGCGTCAGAGCAGCAGAAAGTACTATCGCTTGGAATTCTGCGTTAATGCCACGTAGACCGGTGTTAACGAAGGCTTTTTCAGTCTTTTCGCTAGACAAGTCTTCGCTTAAAGACTGGGGGGCTTGTGTACCACCCTGGTGGTCGGGTATGATGACGTGGCACCCTGCTACAGTATAGGCGTGTTGACAAGGCGCCAGGTTGGCAGTTAGGAAGGAAGTCGGGAGGCACGTGTAGTCGCCGATTGTTAAGTGGGCGTGTTTCGATCTCCAGCTTATCAGAATAGGCGATCGCCAGGCTGAGGATGAAGTCGCCAGATGCAGACTCAGGCGACCAAGCAGTCGGAGATCGCCAGAACCAGCACATCGCCGAAGATGAAGGAGAAGCAGATTATGAAGGCGGCCGGCGAGACCACAGGGAAGGTGTATGAAGGCCCTAACTCGCCAGTTTCAGTAAAGATTGCACTCTTAAGTTTGCTATGCACTGGGCAGTACCATGCATACGTAACTTAGTCAAAATGAGAGTAGAAGCAGCGCCAAGTCAGGGAGCCTCCAGATGATGGCACGTGTGCAGTTGGATACGAGCCACATGTCCAAATCTGTAACTGCCAGGAGAGAGAAAATCACCAGGTATATAAGAGCTCTTAACGGACTTTCTGAGGTACGCACGTTCAGTTCATACACTTTACGCTTGCGAGAGACAGAGCTGTTGTGAGAGAGAGTTTTTGCACGGTTCTAGCTCTTAGTATTTGGTGATACCGTCACTGACTTGAGCGTCGGAGTGCGATCGGCCGCAGCGGCGCCGTGTCGTTTCTTTGCAGGTTCTTGAAGTAGATCCAGAGGAGGAACGAAGGTGATAAGCGGTGCGCACGTCGATCCTTTGACGAGGCATTCTCCAGCGCTCCGGTCAACAGGCAGGATCAGATACGACCCATGAGAGGGCCACGCCCAGGGGAGAACCACGTGCATTGATGGCATTCTCATGGAGCTCTTCTTGGATGTTGATGAATATGGTGCGGAAGCTAATGGTGAAAGTGGCAAGGACCTCCTAGGAGTTGTGGTGTCCTTGAAGGTGCATGTATTGTATGGAAAGAGGGAGGTTCGGCCAGCCCCCTTGGTAGATGGTGAAGAGAAGATTAGGTCCTAGAAACTAGGCAAAGGCAATGTATGGCACAATATGGGCAACATAACATTACTCTCATTAATCTTGAAAATACAAGTTATGGGCTTCTCCTTTTATAGGCTAAGGAGGCCGTAAATGCTAAGCTAAGTGAAGATGAAATGCAAGCAAAATGAAATGGAAATGTGGAGGCACATGGCACATGGAGCACATGGTCGTTCCTAGTGGAGAATCTTCTAGAAAACGTGAGCTAGCTAGGTTAAAAACAAAAGGAGACAAGTTTATGCTTTCTAACACTACACTAACTACTAAGCCACCCCTAATGGGCCTCCATGTAGCATATACAAGTTCTTCTCCCTCCCATCCGTTGCTTGACCCAATTGTGCGTGGAGATGTGTGGCCATGGACCTAGTGATAGGTCCTAGACGGTCTAGGCTTCCTCCTAGACGCTCCTTTTGTAGCCGCCCCTCATCTTGTGCTAGACGCTCCATACTTGAGTCTAGACGCTCCCCACATGGCTCTAGATGGTCTAGGCTTGGATCTTGTCTTCCATGGTGTGGTGAGCTTGGCCCTCCTCCATCATGCATGGTGCGAGAGAAAGGTAGATACACTCCCAGGGCGAGTGACTAGAGGTTGGGGCGCATGAGTTGGCACCCAGAAAGTCACCCCTTGCGCAGATGCACTCCAAGAAGGAGGACTTACACGATGGATTATCCCTAAGTTGGGTTACGATGCTGTAAGGCCCTCCATGAAGATTAGCGATCAAGTCAGAAGAACACATAGCAGAGAGCATTGAAACATCAAGGTATATCAATTTCCCTGAAAGTTTGCTAAGGTACGCATTAATTTAGTTTACGTTTTGAACGCTTTAAAGCACTTTAAATGCTTTAAACGTTTTAAACGCGTTGAACGTTTTTATACGCTTTAAATGCGCTTTAAGACGCTTTAAATGCTGGAGGTGTTTAAAAGGGGCTTTAGACGTTCGAGACAAGGATCCGAGTTTTGACCTAATTCTCGCAGTTTTACACAGAGAAACCCTAGTTGTCTGGTTGGCGCATCCACTGTACGCACAGGCAGTTAGGGCAGAAAACACTAGTTGTTCAGTTACCCAGTTTTTGGACCACCTTCAGAACATCCAGTCACGGTGTTTCGATACGGAGGTGCGTCCCTTTGATGTTTCTCGCTAGCTGACTTGATCGTCGGAGTGCAAACGGCAGCGAGGGCGCCCCTTTGTCCACTTCTTTTCAGGTACTCACAGACGGAGCAGAACGAAGGTGCCCTAGCTCGCGAGGACAAGCCATGCACAAAGATGCATCCGGTCAACCGGCGAGAACAGTTTTAATTTTTTGCTGTTGATATAAACAACCGATTGTTTTTCTGGTGCTGTGCTTTTTGCTTTGTGTTTTGAAAAACTGAATTCTTTATCAATATATTCTCAAAGCAATTTCATTCAAGGCTTAAAAGTTTTCGAAAAACATCTTTAAACCATTCACCCCCCCTCTAGTTTAAAGCCATACATTCTAACACTCTAATCATATCTTGCATTTAACCTAACTCAGGTTCATGCGATCACACTCTTATGTTTCCAGTGACAAGAATCGATTTGATTGCCTAAAATATCTATAAAGAGAACTCTCTCCTCCAAATCATGTGGACCATGAAAGGAAAACTTCATCCCCAAGTTATAGTCCATGAAAGGAAACCTACATCCTCAAATTAAACTCAAGGAAGTTACTCACTATGTAAGGATATAATACAAATCAATGCAAAATTGACTACACATGAACTTGAAAGATGAAATGAAAGTAGTGAAACAAAACAAATAATAAAAAATTAAAACTAACCTAACCAATACAAAATTCAATCAAATTGAACCACAAAAAAAAACCCTAAATTACATAGATGAAAGAGCTAGCGAGCTAGATAGATGAGGGATAGACAAAAATGTACCTGAAGTGAGTGAGAATGTCTAGTGTTTTCCATGTGATAAATGAGGAATAATGTGAGGTGAAAAGGTGCAAATGTTTTTAGTCACGAGAGGGAAGAAGAAACACTTTTCTCGCGAAATTGATTTTTGTTTATATTTTATTCCAGTCTTTTTAACCCAAAAGGCCACACCTAGATACTTATGGCGTAAATTATCAATGTTTTTATAGTCTTAGTTTAAAGTATAAACGCTTTTATAGTCGTGGCTTAAAGTATCAACGCTTTTATAATCATGGTTTCTTATAGTCTTTAAGCCACACCAATAAAGTTGTGGCTTTTACTATGTTTAGATAACATTTTTATACTCGTGGTCTATTTTAGTGTTGCCTAGAGTAAAAATTGTTGTAGTGAAAAAAAAGCCACATGAAGCAATATATGGAAGAAAATGTCAATCTTCTTTGATCTTCCATATTGGAGGGTGCTTGATGTGATACATTGTATAAATGTCATGCATGTAAAGAAAAATTAGTTTAATATTATTATCAGAACACTCCTTAATATTAAAGGAAAGACAAAAGATGGTGGCAATGCTTGTTTTGACATGGTTGTAATGGGTATAAAAGAACAATTAGCTTCATAGTCTCATGGTAAGTGCAGAAACTTGCCTCCAGCATGTCATACATTGTTTAAACAAGAGAAAAGAGGTTTCTATGAGTTTTTACAAGGTGTGAAGGTTCCACTAGGTTACTCTTCTAATTTTAAGAGACTTGTATTCGTGAAAGATATGAAATTAATTGGCTTAAAGTCTTATGATTGTCATATTTTGATGCAACAACTATTACCTGTAGTTGGATAGCAATGATGAATAAATCAATTATTTAAAATAAGATTCATCTAAATGGGTTTACTCGGGCCTTTAACTATTATTTATGTGTTTTCAGAGTAGACGATCTGCTACAAAGATATATTAT
This sequence comes from Phaseolus vulgaris, assembly GCF_000499845.2. Lineage (NCBI taxonomy): Eukaryota > Viridiplantae > Streptophyta > Magnoliopsida > Fabales > Fabaceae > Phaseolus > Phaseolus vulgaris. The sequence goes on from NC_023759.2 coordinate 19,970,139, forward strand.
CTCAAAAACAAATTTAGAAGCAAATAATATGCAAATCTGCATAGATACGAAGAACAAAGATGTGGTTAACGTGAAAACAGAATCCAAAATTTTTGGAAAGATGAAAACTGAGAAATCGTTAACAAAATTTGAATTAGAATATTTTCACAAAATCCTTGGAGTAGAAAAACCTATAAACGGACACAAGTCTTAAGGAGAAAAGAATCAAACTTTAGAGCTTGACATAGTGCATTAAAAAACAGAGCATTAAGTGTTTCTTAGTTTCTTTTCTTCTTTGTAATTCTTTCATTTTGCCTCACTTGAATGACTAAACTCCATTGGGTTGATTCTCTTTTAATTTCGCATTAAATTTTCATTCTTCATTATCTTATTGTGATAAATATCTGGTCTTTTTCTGAGTTTAATTACTATTTTTGGAATTGTTTTTGCAGGCATGTTGATAATTAATTTTTTCTTTAATTAAAATCTTGTTTAGTTTTCTAACCAATCTCTTGGGCGCATGATTCAAGAGGTACAAGATTAAATACCTTATGAGTAGACGCATGAAGACGAGTAAGGTACTAAATAAATTAGTGGACGCATGTTTCATTAATGAGATTTAATTGTATTTGGCTGACACATGTTTGGTCAATTCCATTTTGTTTAGATGGTTGAATGAATGATATATTTATCAATTAATAGAGAATTCATTGGTGGAAAAGCTTGAGAGTCAACCTACTTCCTTTCATTGTTTTATAATCTTTACTTTATCTTTTTTTGTTATTACTAACTATTTTTTCTTGCAGATAGATTCTAAATAATGATTTACTGATTTCACTATTGGATTCGTTGGGAGAAGACTTGGGGTGATCTAACCATAATTATAGTATCATGTCTTTGACGTTTGTTGGTCTAACATTGGTTTGATGATCTACGCTAGAATCATTTTAATTTGATCGCAAAATGACAACTATCAGTATTCGAGATATACTGCTTAAGAATGTGATGGAGGACTATTGATGAGAATCAAATAAAGGAGGCTTTTATTAATGGAGGAAGAGGACATCCACCCTCACATTTGAAGTTCTTCCTTCTAGTCTTCTCAAAATTAAAAGAAGAAATAAAATAAAGATGAGGCCCAAGCCCAAAGCCCAAGCCCAAGCCCAAGAAGGCCAAAGCCCAAAGAGCCCAAGTCCATCCCATGAGGGGCAAGGCCAAGCTTTGAAATACTCTTGTATAGTTTTAGGAGGTTTGGTTATTAAATAAAGGTGTGTGAAAATGTAAAATAAAGTCACATTGTCCATGTGACTTAGGAGAGTGGTGTAGGTGTAGTTTTTGGGAGGTGTCATAGTAGAAAAAGGTCACACCTCCCATGTGACTTGTTTTTGGTGGGAATTTCAAATGAGTTTATTTGAAATTTCCCACCTATTTTTCAGCACCTTAGGCTATAAATAGAGGTGCTTCCTTTGTAAAATTCAGATTTGAATTCATCTAAAGAAACTATACTCAAAATTGGAGTGAGCATTTGGAGAGCTTTTGAGCTTCTACTCTAGTCTTATCTTGAAGGACCATGGTTTCCTCAAGTGGCGGCTTCCACACTCATCTAGGAGCATCCATACTTCTAGTGGCGTGATCATCCAACCTATCTTCCATCTTCATGAGCATTCTCTTCTCCTTCCTTTCTTCTCTTTCAATTACTCTTGTTGTCTTGTGTTCTTGAGCATTTTTTGGTTCGGCTGTCCTTAATTTTCCAGCACCTATGTTTTGGTTTTCTAAATTCTGTTCGGTACATTTGTTTGTGTTTTAATTCTGTTCGGTCTTCTCTTTTATAATTCCTTTGTTGATTCAATTTGACAATATTTGGTTCATCCAAATGAGTTTGGGAATTGGTACTTGTTTTGGTGAGTTCTTGACTTAGAACCATGATCCAACTTCTAAGAAAGTGCCTCTTTATTTTCCAGCTCAAGGTGATTCCTCAAAGTGTCAAGAATCTTGTTCTATGTGGCTATTGGAATCACATCATGTGGTATCATGAGTCTTAGGTTCATTCTTGTTTAATTGTTGAGTTGTGTGCACTTTATTTCAAGAGCTCTTTTTAATTTCTTGCAATTTAAGTTTCTGTTTTAGAATTTTAATTAAGTTTTCTTGCTGTTTTTCTTTTGCTCCAAGTGTTTGTGGAAAGGTTTATGGCACTCATAATTCTTATGAGTAAGGTTGCTCTTTTGGAATGGCATTATCCTTCCTAGAGTTTACCTTAAGCTTCCTTTCACTTGTTACAATTTGTGTTGTGTCTTTTAATTTTTGAATCATGTCAAGTTTTGTCGTCATGTTATTCCATATATGTCATTACTTCTAGTAGTACTTTTATTGTTTTGATTGTTTCTTGCTTTAGTGTCATATAATTTTCTGAATTGATGTTGATCCTTTGTGCATTTTCTTTTTAGAATTGAGTTCATACTTGTATTCTAGACCTATACAAGTTCCAATACATCATTTTCTATTATGTCTTTGCTAGTTCATCATTCTGTTTTTTTTATTCCTATTAGGTTTCCTCTGTTTCTGAAAAGAGTGCTTACTGTTTTTCCTTATTGCAACTGATTTACGTACTGTAAAATTCTGAAATTCTGGATTTGAGATATTCAAAGTGTTAGAAAAGAATAGAAAAAAGAATCATTCAAAAATATGAAGTACACAAAAAATGATAAATAAAATAAAAAAAGTGTACATTCCTGCCGAAAAAAATACGGTAATCTGGCAGTGATTTTAAAAAATTTATTTCTCTCAATTGGCTTACTGTTTTTAATTGATTCCAGTGCCATTATTGAGTTAACATCTTGAAGTTTCTGTGGTATAAATTTCATAATCCAGTTCGCTCTACAACGTTCCAGTTAAATCAGTGAATATCAAACACAGTTTGCATAAAATTTTTTTTTTTCCAGTAGCTAATATTTTTGTTTTCTTCATCTACTCTAGTGCTTTTCCTTAGGTATTCTTTTGTGTGCCTACTTTTCTCATTGAGTTCTTTATTTTCTTGATTGTCTTTCATTCTTATTCTTTGAGTTTGTCTTACATATAGTATTCCTTTTGCAATTACCTTTCCTTGCTTATACCTTTTCTTGTTTGTCTTTATTGTTTCTTTGGTTTTGTGGTGGTTTGCTCTTAAGATTGGTGTGCTTGCTTTGACATATTTCATTTGAGGATTCCAAGGCCTCAAGATCAGATTGGTGCAAGAACATTATTTCTTTGAGAGTGATCTCTTTTTTCAGCCTCATTTCACTTCGGCAGTTTCATTGCCAAGCTCACTGTTTTTGCTAATTTTGTTTCTTAACTTGTTTGCTGTTTTTGTGTGTTTGCTGTTTTTTATTTGCAAAATGGCTGGCTATTCAAGTGGTGCATCTTACAAACAGCATTCTCCTTCCAAAGCTTCAGTCCTTGGTGAAGAAGAACATAGAAGAAGGAGGCATCCCCATCATTCTCATGAAGAGAGCTATAACCGTGACCAAAGATATCACCAAGTGTTCAACATTGCTTGTAAAAAAGTCCCTAGTTTTAATGGTGATAGTGATCCTAATGTGTATTTAGAATGGGAGACTAAGGTTGATCATTATTTTCATGTGTATAAGGTCCAAGATGACCAAAAACTTAGAATAGTTTCTTTATCCTTTTTGGGCTATGCCAAAGAATGGTGGCATAAAATTGTAATGGACATTATATATCGCAAGAAACCTCCCGTGGTTTCTTGGAATGCTTTGAAAGAGTGTATGCGCGCGAGGTTTGTTCCTCCTTCTAGGAAGGAACACTTGTTGAAGTTCCAAAGGCTTCCTCAAGGACATAGGATGGTAGAAGAATACATTAAAGATTTTGAAACAACTTTGACTAAAATGAATATGCATGCTAATGAAGAGTCAAAGCTAAAATGGTTTGTACGTGGTTTGAGAAGAGATATTAGAGAAATTGTAGAATTAAATGAGTACTCTTCTTTAAAGAAAGTGTTTCGCCAAGCCATCAAGGTAGAATCCTATCTTTTGAAAACAACTTTCAAAAATACTCATGATTATAATTTCTACAACTCTTCTAGGAAGGATGCCAACAAAATGTCTACTCAAAATTGTCCTTCCAATTTTTCCAAACAAACCATGTTTCCAAACAAAGTTTCTACTACAAATCTTTCTACTCCTAAGTCACCTACCAAAACTTCAAATATCAAATGTTTTAAATGTTTAGGTTTTGGGCACATAGCTCTTCATTGTCCACAAAAGCAAATCTTAAAGATAAACAAGGTAACACAAGACCTAACTCACCCACTTCCCACAAGTCAAAATAAAAAAGACAAAGAAGAACAAGTTGACATGAGTCTTCTCCTTTCACCTCCAAGGTGTTTTCCTTCCTTATCTTTTTCATTACCCAAGGTTTCTATTTCAACACCATCTTGGTTAAAAAGTGTTAGGGATGATTTCATACCTCCTAATGGTTTTCACCATTTAAGATGCCTTTTCCCAAAAGATATCATCAATCCCAAACAAATTTTTCCAACTTGGTCGATTTATAGAACCTCCTTTTCTGAAATCCCATTGTTTACAAAAGATAAGTCATGTTTACATTTTTCTTCCACTTTTAATTGTAAAACTAAACTGACTTTGTTATATGCAGGGATTCAGAATTCGTGGACGAATTCTCTCCAACTCGAGGAGTATGATGAGAATCAAATAAAGGAGGCTTTTATTAATGGAGGAAGAGGACATCCACCCTCACATTTGAAGTTCTTCCTTCTAGTCTTCTCAAAATTAAAAGAAGAAATAAAATAAAGATGAGGCCCAAGCCCAAAGCCCAAGCCCAAGCCCAAGAAGGCCAAAGCCCAAAGAGCCCAAGTCCATCCCATGAGGGGCAAGGCCAAGCTTTGAAATACTCTTGTATAGTTTTAGGAGGTTTGGTTATTAAATAAAGGTGTGTGAAAATGTAAAATAAAGTCACATTGTCCATGTGACTTAGGAGAGTGGTGTAGGTGTAGTTTTTGGGAGGTGTCATAGTAGAAAAAGGTCACACCTCCCATGTGACTTGTTTTTGGTGGGAATTTCAAATGAGTTTATTTGAAATTTCCCACCTATTTTTCAGCACCTTAGGCTATAAATAGAGGTGCTTCCTTTGTAAAATTCAGATTTGAATTCATCTAAAGAAACTATACTCAAAATTGGAGTGAGCATTTGGAGAGCTTTTGAGCTTCTACTCTAGTCTTATCTTGAAGGACCATGGTTTCCTCAAGTGGCGGCTTCCACACTCATCTAGGAGCATCCATACTTCTAGTGGCGTGATCATCCAACCTATCTTCCATCTTCATGAGCATTCTCTTCTCCTTCCTTTCTTCTCTTTCAATTACTCTTGTTGTCTTGTGTTCTTGAGCATTTTTTGGTTCGGCTGTCCTTAATTTTCCAGCACCTATGTTTTGGTTTTCTAAATTCTGTTCGGTACATTTGTTTGTGTTTTAATTCTGTTCGGTCTTCTCTTTTATAATTCCTTTGTTGATTCAATTTGACAATATTTGGTTCATCCAAATGAGTTTGGGAATTGGTACTTGTTTTGGTGAGTTCTTGACTTAGAACCATGATCCAACTTCTAAGAAAGTGCCTCTTTATTTTCCAGCTCAAGGTGATTCCTCAAAGTGTCAAGAATCTTGTTCTATGTGGCTATTGGAATCACATCAACTATCCTTCAAGACACGTGTGGGGCCCTTGACAAGAGCAATGGCTAGAAGAATACAAAGTGAAGATCCACCACAAAAGACTCATATTGCTTGCATAATATATTCATTTACTCCTGGAAAATGTAAATAATATTGAAAAAGGGAATTTCCTTTTTGACCTTGTAATTTGGGTCAACAGTAAAGTAGAAATCAAACCCTAAACCTAGGGTTGAGAAGGCATGAACAATAACTTTTCATGAAAGATAGGGTTAAGGAAGCTATCCTACACATTCCACTCCTCCTCCATGGCTGTAAATAAAGCCCTTCACTAATCGTAAATGCATACTTATTGTACCGTCCCGTACCCGGGTGTTGACGAAGTCAAGGTCAATGTCAACGTAAAGGTCAAAGTCAATGTAAAGCGTCGCCAAGGTAAGGCGTCGCCTAGCAGGGCATCACCGAGATAGGGCGTCGCCCAACTGGGTGTCGCCAAGATGGAGTGGCACAAGGGCAAGGTGACCACAGCGCTGCTCCCCAATACCCATGGGTAGGAAAGACCATGGAGGGGGCGACGCCGTGGGAAGGCCCCAAACCCTGGATGACCACGGAACAAGTAATAAAGAGGAGAGAAAGGTGGCTTCAAGGCCATAGTAACAACACCAGTGTAGGGCAGCCTGACTCGTGAAGTACCCCTGCCGCCCCAGAGACGCCTTTGGGACAGATATGACTCAAGAGGAAGGTCACGCCCAGGGTAGCCGGGTGCAGGGTACAAGAGGAAGGCAGATACGCTCTCAAAGTGAGTGACTAGATGATTGGGGGCATGAGTTGGCACCCAAAAAGTCACCCCTAGCGCAGTAGCACTCCCAGGCAGGAGGACTCACACGTAGAAACATCCCCAGATGGGCAGAAACGCCCCCAGATGGGGTCAAGGCGTCGTGAGGCCCTCCACGTGTACGACAGCCAGGTCAGAATAGAAACACCCTTTAGTCAGGTGCTAGGTAATTAAAGTCATTCAATACAGTTTCCGTTTCGAGCGTTCAGGTACTATAATGGCTCCCAAGCGTTTCAACGTCTTAAATGTGCTACGTTTCTAATTATGCACGCTGATTGAGTGCGTTACATTTGTGATTAAAGGCGCTTTAAGGCGCTTTAAATGCTTGGGTAGTTTAAATAGCACTGAGAATGTTGGGAACGGGGTTCAAACTTTTGGCAAATTTACCAAAAATTCTCTAGTTGCTTGCTCGAGCCCTGAGGTTACGTACAAGGGACTGGGGAAAGATCTTTGCCAGAGGGAGAAAACACACACACAAGACAGTTCTTTTTACCACCTTCAGAGTGCCATACGCGGTACTCAGAGACGGAGGTGCACAGTTTTGGTGTTTCTTGCTGGCTGACTTGAGCGTCGGAGTGCAAACGGCCGCTAGGGCGCCTCTTTGTCCTCCTTTTTGCAGGAATCCACAGGTAACCAGTGGGAAGGAGTCCCTAGCTGACGGTTGAGGTCGCGCACGAAGACGTCCCAGTCAACCGGACGGAACACTTATATTGAGTAATGAATCTCTGTCAAATTGTAGAATCAAATACTCTCCTTAGTCTCATTCTAATCCTTGCTAGAGTTAATAGCTTGCCTAGGGTGCCGAGAAAAAGAAACTACTCTTCATTTGCACCTTGTAAATACTTCCTCCTTCATAAAAATACTTTTTTTGCCATTCTTACTTCCATTCTTTGGTGAAAATCGAGTCAAGAATGGAGTAAGCTCCATCAAAATGTGAGATATGTCGTAACAGGATTATGCAATATGTAGTGAAGTTCTAGCCTCTAAGAAGTTGGATTAGTTAGAAAATGATGTTGTAGTAATATTGTGCCAATAGGAGATGTATTGTCCGACATCATGTTTTAATATTATGGTTCACTTGATTATTTATTTAATTAAAGAAATTAGAATTTGTGGTCCAATATTCTTACGTGGGATGTATCCTATTGAGCAATACATGTAGATATTAAAAGGGTATGTAAATAACCAATATCATCCTTGATGAGAATAAAAAAAATACATAAAGATGACCAAGGATGCTATACTTGAAGGGTCATCTCAACAAGCAAATAAAGAAGCCATTAATAGGAAGAATGGTCAATGACCACAATATTTGAAGTTCTTCCTATTAGTGTTCTTAATATGGAGGCCCAAGCCCAAGCCCACACTGAGGCCCAATGATGAGAATAAAAAAGATGCTATTAATAGGAGGAATGGTCAATGACCAAAATACTTGAAGTTCTTCTTATTAGTATTCTTAATATGGAGGCCCAAGCCCAAAGTCCAAGCCCAAGAAGCCGAAGTCCATCCCATGAGGGGCAAGGCCAAGCATTAAATAAATGAGCATCATAGGATGCCTCTAGTTATAATTTTTATTATGTAGTTTTTAGTAGAACTTTAAAAGGGAGGTGTAGATATTAAATAATGGAGTCTGAGTGTACAAAATAAAGTCACGTTGTCCATGTGACTTAGAGAGTAGGTGTAGGTATAGTTTTTAGTAAGTGCCAAAGTAGAAAAAGGTCACACCTCCCATGTGAGTCAAAATTGGCTCCAAATTTAAATTAGATTAGAAGGGAAATCTGAATTTCTTTCATTTTCATTTCAGCACTCTATAGCTATAAATAAAGGTGCTTTCTCTTTGTAAATTCAGAATTTGATAATTGGTGAAAAGAAACTCTACTCAATCTGAGAGAGAACTTTGTGAGATTTGATCTCCTCTTTCCTAGTCTCATCTTGTGTGCTTTTGGAGGGCTACAAGTGGCGGCTTCCATACACTCATCTTGGAACTTCCATCCCCAAGTGGCGTGTTCATCTCCAACTCCATTCCAACCAGTCTTCATCCATCTAAGTTTCCTTCCTTTCATCTCCATTTTCGTTTTCAATCGGTAGTTTAGTCTCTTGTGTTGTGTTCTTCAATTTTTGTCGTTTATGTGTTGTTCTTAAGCTTTCAATCGGTTCATTGTGTTCCTTGGCTAATTTCAATCGGTAGAATGAATTCTATTTTCAATTTTGTTCAGTTTTAAGCAATTACATATATTCAATTGTGTTTCTATTCATGTTCTTGAAGTCGTTCTTGCTTTCCTTTCAATTCTGCCATATGTTTGTGTTAAGAACTCATTGTTCATATGAGTTTGGGCTTTTCATTTGGATGGCTTTATCCTCCATTGAATTTTCCTTAAGCCTCCTTAAATGTTGTGTATCTTGTTTAGTGTCAATCCAACTCATATCACCGAATCCAACACATGATCATCCATCATGCCTCAGAAGATAATAAGAGCAAGGGCACAAGCATTAAATAAATGAACATCATTGGATGTCTCTATTTGTAATTTCTTTTGTGTATTTTTTAGTAGAACTTTAAAAGGGAGGTGTAGATATTAAATAAGGGGTGCTAATGTACAAAACAAAGTCACACCTTCCATGTGACATAAAAGAGTAGGTGTAGATATAGTTTTAGGAGGTGCCAAAGTAGGAAAACAAGTCACACTTCTCATGTGACTTGTTTTGGCTCCAATTTTGAATAGTCTAGTTTTTGAATTGTGCCTTTTCATTTTCATCCCTCTTGTACTATAAATAGAGAGGCCATGCTCTTGTAAATTCAGAATTGAGAAAATGAAGAAAGGAAACTCTACTCAAATTGAGAGAGAATTGTGAGAGATTTATTCTCCTTCACTATGTCTTATCTTGTGAGCTTTTGAGGGCTTCAAGTGGCGGCAACTAGCACTCATCTTGGAGCTTTCACCATCCAAGTGACGTGTCCATCTCCTTCAAGTCTTCATCAATTAAGTTCCTTCTTCCTTCTGTCTGCATTTCCATGTTTCTAGCAATTCCAATCGGTAGTTTCTCTTTTTAGGTGTTGTTCTTAATTTCCATCGTTTGTTTTTATTACTCTTGTGTTCTCCTTTCAATTCTGCACTTGTAGCTTTCTTTGGTTCTGAATTTGTGTTTTAAATTCCTTGTGATGTTTTCGGTTCAATGTGGAATGGCACTCAATCTTGAGTTTGGTTCATCTATTAGGTGGCTTTGTACTTCAATGATGATTCCTTAAGTTCCTCCACTTGTTCCTAATTGTTTGTCCTTGTTTTCAACTCTTAATTGTTGTCTTTCTTCACATATATTGTTGTGTTCATATGCTGAAAAGTGTCTATGCTTAATTCAACTCACATCAATCCTGAAGCATGAATTGTTGAAAAATATATTACAGAGGTAGTTATTGAGTTTTGTAAAGAATATTTATAATAAGTTGAAGCTATAAGGGTACCTAGGTTTCGTTACCATGAAAGAAGTGTTAGTAAAAGTACTCAAAGTACAAATTTTATGACATTGACAGATGATGAAGTTCTTCGAACATATTTATATATATAAAATAACACTAAAGAAGTCATTCCTTACTAAAATACTCACAAAGACATTGTAAAGAGAAATAATCCATGAATGCCTAATAAGTGGGTGATTAATGAGAACCACAAAAGCTTCTTGAAGTGGTTCAAACAACAAGTTCAAAAGGAGAATACAATTTCTAATATATTAAACTAGCTAGCATCTAAGCCCTAATTTGATGTCATATGTTGGAGTGGGTATGATAGAAACAATTATTCATTTTATACAAAATTTGAAGAAGGAAAAATCACCATGCAAAATAGTGGAGTAATGGTGGTGGTTAAATCAATGCATTTCTCGAGTTCAAAGGATAAATATCTCGTTATGGCATCTGATCCGGTCGGTCATCGGTAGTCGATGACGTCAGCAGCAGATAACCACGTGGACCACTCGCAGGGTGACACGTGGATCAGGTGGCAGAGAAATCAGGGAGGAGATCACCCGGTATGGTTATCGGTGGTCAGTAACCGAGTGGCCACCGACAGATCAGTTCCAAGATAAACACCCGGGGGAGAACGCGAGAAGCAATAGAGTATCGATCAGTCATCGGGTGCATGGTCATCGGGGTTTCGTGTTACACGCAGTTAAATTGGGACTGATATTCCCAGCGAGATCGTTACGCATGGACCTCGCATGATCATACCTCGGAGAAAGAAGAGCTCCTCGTCGGTATAGTCGTGCACGAGAGTGGCCTGAGGGAGTCAGCAAACCGGTCAGTGATTGGTTACTCTCTCAACCCATTACATGCATGGCATCGTGAAGGGGAAATCGTGTATACAGAGACCAATGCTTGGTGAGTGTGCCTAGTCCAGCCACACCTGGCGTTCTCCTGGGAATGTGCGATTTCACCCAGATGGAAAAAACACACTAAGTTACTCCGCAAGGGAATAACTTAGGTGCACAAGAGATGCGCTAGAGCCCTTCAGGTGGAGGCACGTGAACGGTTAGATGCGAGTTGCATGCCTCCACGTGTCACTGTCTGAGAGGGGCGCGGCCCAGATAAAGGTGCACTCCATGTCGTGAAAGGTACAGACAGAAAACCGAGACACCCACGACCCTGACTGTGGTACATTTTCGTACAAAAGCATAACAGAATTCTGACACGCGCAGAGGACAGCGTAGCAGAATTCTGTTAGGCACAGACACAGAGGGGGATAAAAAGAGGATCAGAGAGAAATACACACACACTGTTTTTTACACACATTATTTTTCTAGTGATTTTGGGATCTAACTTGAGCGTCGGAGTGCAAACGGCCGCTAGAGGCGCCGTCTGTGTGTTTGCAGGTTCCATTCGGAGTTCCCAAGGAGAAGGTTCTAAGAGTGTTCCTGCAGATAGCATAGTTGCCAGAGGCGGGTCAAGCAAGCGACAAGGCAATTCCTCCACGCTCGAGTTGTCGGCAGGATCATTTGGCGCCCACCGTGGGGCCCGTTTGAATAGAGGTTCCATCCACACCAAAGTTTCTAGAGTTTCTCAAAGTCTTTGCTGAGTTTTTGCTGAAAAAATGAGGACAACGCGCTCCAGTTCAGTTGCGCCATCAACAGACGAAGATGCTGTGTCCAAGACGCAAGTGATGGACATGATGAGGACGCTGCAGGAGAACGTGGCTGCCTCACGTTCTGAGCAGGAAAGGATGCACGAGGCGCTGGTGGCCTCGCAAGCAAGGAACGAGGAGCTCAACAGGATCAACGAAGAGCTGCGCAAAGCCCTTCAGGAGCGGGAGGAGTGTGCGGCAGGGGACCAGTCTGCACCCCCATCCCCACCACGCAGCTTTCCTATGCCATTTTCCCAAGAGATCATGGACTCGGTGGTCCCGGCTAGCACTGTGGCAGTGAAAGCGTCTTTCACTGGGGTGGAGGACCCTGAAGCCGATCTCACGGCGTTTCATACTCAGATGATGCTCTCAGGGGGCTCAGACGCGGTGTATTGTAAGGTGTTCATGAGCACCTTGAGCGGAACGGCGTTGGACTGGTTCGTCAGTATACCCACTGGCCACATTACCACGTTCCAGCAGTTTTCCAAGATGTTTGTTGAGCAGTACATAGTGAACAAGGCGCCACCGTTGGTGTCTTACGACTTGTTTGATATAAGGCAGTACCAAGGGGAGTCCTTAAAGGATTTCCTGAACAGATTCAGAGCTCGGATAGTCCGTTTGCCAGGAAAGGACGAAGAGATGTTCGTGCACGCCTTCAAAAAGGGCGTGTTGCCTGGGCCTTTTAGTGAGTCGCTCATCAGGAGCCACCCCGCCACGTTTGCCGAAATCCGGCGACGTGTTGTGGCTCATATCGCCGCTGAGAGCGAGGTCACCGAGAAGAGAGGAAATGTGGCCCCAGCTAAACCGCGCACCCAAGCAAGGGTACATCCTCAGAGGGTAATGGAGGCGGCGGCGGGAAAGAGGGATGAAAGGACGCGTCATCCTTACGACCCTAAGAAAAATAAAAGCAAGGGACCAGGGCGCCCTAGGGAGAGTAATCGCCCCCCCAGGTATAAAAGTTTGTGATGGGTTTGGCTGATTTGATCGCCATGCCAAACATAGCTGCCAGGCTCAAAGTGCCTGAGAAAACGGCGGAGAAGATCTTGGGGGCAAAACCAGACGCATGGTGCGAGTTCCACAAGAGTTTTGGCCACTCTATCAATTCGTGTTTGGCTCTGGGGCACCAGCTCGCCGAGCTGGTCAAATTTGGTTTCCTGAAGGATTACTTGCTAGAGAAGCAAGCGGACCAAGCATTAGGGTCTCAACCGGCGAGCAGCGGAGGGCAACAGCACGAGGTGCCTATTCACGGCGAGATCCACACCATAGCTGGCGGATTCTCCGGCGGGGGGTGCACAGCGTCGCAACGAAAGAGGTATGCGAGGTCGATAATGTCAGTAGAAGTCTTTGAAGATCACTCGCCCGACGTGGACATCACGTTCACCAAGGAGGACCGCAGGGACGTGGTACCTCACGACAACCCCTATTGTGATCTCGCTTGTCACGGCGGGAAGGACCGTCCACCGGGTGCTGGTCGACCAAGGAAGCTCAGCAGACGTGATGTTTTGGCCAACCTTTGAGAAGTTGCAGCTGTCCCCTGATCAGCTAAGACCATATGGGGGCTGCTTGTACGGTTTTGCCGGCGACCAAGTGGAGGTGAGGGGGTATATCGAGCTGAGGACAACCTTCACTGACGGCTTGGCCTCACGAACGGAGAAGGTCAGGTACCTTGTTGTAAACGCCCCGTCAGCGTACAACATACTGCTGGGGAGGCCAACGCTCAACAGAACAGGAGCTGTGCCTTCGACAAGGCACATGAAGGTCAAGCTGCCGTCTATGGAGGGTATGATCATCACTATTTGCTCCGACCAGAAGGAGGCGAAGAAGTGTTACGAAAACAGCCTCAAGAACAAGAGGTTTGTGTGTCACGTAACCACAACGCCTCCCCCTGGCGTGGAGCCGGAGCGCGAACCCCGGCGAGTTTCGGATGCGGCGTTAGAGGTGGTCGCCGAGGGCGATGTGCCGATGGGGAATGTAGAGGCAAGGTCGGAGAGAAACTGCTCGGAAACCGCCAGAGAAACCGGTATCGCGATGGCGCAGATCGCCAGCGAGAGGAAACCTCAGCCAGTAGAGGAATGGCTCGAGAAGGAGATCAGTGGTAAGGTGTTTAAGTTGGGAAGAACCCTGGATAGCAAGACGCAAGACCAGATCGCCGAAGTAATTAGTAGACACTTGGATGTGTTTGCGTGGGCTGCTTCAGATATGCCGGGGATCGACCCCGATTTCTTGTGCCATCGTTTGGCAATGGACCCCCAAGTCAGGCCCATCCGCCAAAAAAGAAGAAAATTCAATGAGGAGAAGAGACAGGCGATCAAAGAAGAGACACGGAAACTACTTGCAGCGGGCCACATCAGGGAAATCCAATATCCAGAATGGCTCACTAACGTCGTCCTGGTCAAGAAGAGCAGCGGAAAATGGCGGATGTGCGTTGACTTTACAGACTTGAACAAGGCCTGCCCGAAGGACTCTTACCCTTTGCCAAGCATTGACGCCCTAGTAGACAGTGCATCAGGGTGCAAGCTGCTCAGTTTCCTGGATGCCTTCTCGGGGTACAACCAAATCAAAATGCACCCCATGGAGGAAGAGAAGACCGCCTTTATGCCCTTCGGGTTGAGGAATGAAGGGGCCACGTACCAAAGGCTGATGGACAAGGTGCTCGCGCCCATGCTCGGAAGGAATGTGCAGGCATACGTCGACGACATGGTCGTGACGTCCTTGGAGAAAGACAAGCACGTCGCAGACTTGGAAGAGTTGTTCACCACAATAGCCAGGTACAAGCTAAAACTGAATCCTGAAAAGTGCGTTTTTGGTGTAGAAGCAGGGAAATTTCTAGGGTTTCTTCTGTCAGAGAGGGGAATTGAGGTTAACCCCGAGAAGTGCGCCGCCATTTTGGCAATGAGGAGCCCCGCCCATGTGAAGGAGGTGCAGCAACTCACGGGGCGGATGGCCGCCCTGTCTCGATTCGTATCGGCAAGCGGAGAGAAGGGCCACCCATACTTCCAATGTTTGAAGAGAAACAACAGATTTGTTTGGACAAAGGAGTGTGAGGAGGTCTTCGTAAAGCTCAAGGAATATTTGGCGAGCCCTCCAGTTCTGTGCAAGCCCCAAGACATAACACCCCTCAGGCTGTACTTTGCCATAACTGAGAGGGCGATCAGCGCAGTGCTAGTGCAGGATCAGGACCAGACCCAAAGGCCTATATATTTCGTTAGCAAGGTGCTGCAAGGCCCGGAGGTAAGGTACCAGGCCCTAGAAAAGGCAGCATTAGCGGTTGTATTCTCAGCAAGGAGATTGCGCCATTACTTCCAGAGCTTCACGGTACTGGTGATGACTGATCTGCCGATCCAGAAGGTTTTGAAGAAGCCCGATGTGGCTAGAAGGATGGTGAAGTGGGTGGTCGAGCTTTCGGAGTTCGACATCAAGTATGAACCCCGGGGATCGATCAAAGGGAAAGTCTTCGCCGATTTCGTGGTCGAGTTGTCCTCCGAGGTGGCACAAAACGCCGAGGGTGACTTTCGCTGGGTACTCTCTGTTGATGGGTCGTCCAACCAGCTGGGCAGCGGGGCTGGGGTCATCTTGGAAGGGCCCAACGGAGTGTTGATAGAGCAGTCATTGAGGTTCGCTTTCAAAGCAAGCAACAACCAAGCAGAGTATGAGGCTTTGATCGCTGGAATCTTGCTGGCTAAGGAAATGGTGGCGAGTGCTGATGGCCAAGAGCGACTCGCTGTTGGTCACGGGACAAGTGACTGGCGAGTTCCAAGCCAAGGACCCGCAGATGGCAGCCTACTTGGAGTACGTGCAGGAGCTAAGAAGATCTTTCGCTTCGTTTGAAGCGGTGCACGTGCCAAGAGAACAGAATGCCCGAGCTGACTTGCTAGCCAAGCTCGCCAGTTCGGGCAAGGGGGGTAGGCAGTGGTGCATTCGTGGCAGACCACCAAGTTCTCCATGTTTGTAGATCAATGGGGAGACCGGCGAGAAGTCATAGGTCCCTAACGCAGGAAACTCTGAGGGCGCCGAGGGTCAGAGCGCGCCCAGCAGAAGAAGGGGCAAGATCGATGCAGATTTGCGCTGTCCACGAGCCAGACACGTGGATAGCGCCTTACCAACGTTATTTAGCGGATGGTGTGCTTCCAGTGGACTCAGCTGAGGCCAGAAAAATAAAGAAGAGCTCCAGCAAGTTTACCCTTATTGACGGCGAGCTGTACAGGTTTGGATTCACGCACCCCCTTCTTGTATGCATACACGGAGAGAAGTGCACGAGGATTATGGCTGAGCTCCATGAGGGAATTTGCGGGAGCCACATTGGAGGTCGATCGCTGGCAACAAGGACTATCCGTGCAGGCTATTACTGGCCCACGATGAGAGAAGATTGCAAGAGATACGCCCAGCGTTGCAAGCAATGCCAGCAGCACGCCGATTGGCACAAGGCACCCCCAGAAGAGCTGAAGTCGATTTACAGCCCCTGACCGTTCCACACTTGGGGAATTGACATCCTGGGACCCTTCCCATTGGCGATCAGGCAGATGAAGTACTTGGTGGTGGCGATTGAATACTTCACCAAATGGATCGAAGCGGAGCCAGTGGCCCAGATCACCGCACACAAGATCGAGAGCTTTGTATGGAAGAACATAGTGTGCCGGTTTGGTGTGCCTAAACGCTTGGTGTCAGACAATGGGACTCAGTTTGCAAGTCACCTCTTGAAAAAGCTGTGCGAAGAGGTGGGGATACAACAGGTGTTTGCATCTGTCGAGCACCCACAGACGAATGGCCAAGTGGAGTCTGCCAATCGGGTGTTGCTGAGAGGTTTAAAGAGAAGATTAGAGAAAGCTAAGGGATCGTGGGCTGAAGAGGTACCCCGCATAGTTTGGGCGTACCATACCACTGAGCAGTGAGGAACCCACGAGACCCCCTTTAGTTTGGTTTATGGATGTGATGCGATGATTCCAGTCGAAATCCAGGAAAGCTCGCCGAGATTCCAGAACTTCGTGGCGGAAGACTCGAACGAAGAAAGAAGAATGAATCTGGATTTGCTGGATGAGGTCAGGGAGGAGGCGAGAGTGAAAGCCGAAGCGGTAAAGAGAAGAGTTGAGCGAAGGTACAACTCTAAGGTAACGTCAAGGCAGTTTAGAAGCGGCGATCTGGTGATGAGGAAGGCCCATCAGTAAGAGATGCAGAACAAGTTATCACCCAAGTGGACGGGACCGTTCAGAATAACCGAGGCGCTCGGGAATGGCGCCTACCGCTTGGAGACGTTAGAAGGAGGGGCGATTCCTCGCACTTGGAACGCAACACATCTCAAGTCGTATTACAGTTAAAGCCTTGTAAGTAAAGACGAATATGAAGAGATTCGAATAGTTTCTGTTAAAACAATTTCAAGGGGGCACTCTTTTTTCCCTAAGGAGGGTTTTTAATGAGGCCACCCAATAAAGAAGAGTTTTTCAAAGTTTAAAGCTTCTATGTTTGGATGGTTATGGCTTCGAGAGTTTTATGAAAAAGGCCTTATTACTCGTATGTGATCTAGGGCAACAGTAAAATCGTATTGCATGCTCTCAGTTAAAAGTCTTAAAGTCCCCATCGTTTTTCGGCGATCGGCGGCATCAGTTAAAAGCTTTAAAGTCCCCATCGCTTTTCGGCGATCGGCGACACAGTTAAAGTTTTAAAGTCCTCATCCTCTTTAGGCGATCGGAGGCACCAGCAATGACTAAAGACCTCAACGCCCTCACGCGTCTTGAGGCGAGAAAGAGATAAAAGTCCTCCTCGACTTTGTGCGAGTGCAGGCGAGAACAGATTAAAAGTCCTCAGTGCATCCAGGGAAGAGGAGATGTAACCCCTGGGCAAAGTAGAGGCACCAGATAAAGTCCTCCTTGACTTTGTGCGAGTGCAGGCGAGATCAGATTAAAAGACCTCTCTGCACCAGCAGATAGAGGCAAGATTAAAAGTCCTCAGTGCATCCAGGGAAGAGGAGATGTAAACCCTGGGCAAAGTAGAGGCACCAGATAAAGTCCTTCTCACCGTTGAGCGAGTTCAGGCAAGATAAAGTCCTTCTCGCCGTTGAGCGAGTTCAGGCAAAATGAGCTGAAAGGTCAGGGGTGTTTGTGACCTTAAATGGTGGGAAGGGAAGGAAAATGCCTTTCCCCCTTTAAGTGAAACATCAATGTTGACCCAGTAAGACCATATCATTGTTTTGAAACTCAGGGAGGTAGAGAAGGATCCGAAAGGCGCCTCTATCCCCAGATGAGGGAACAATGATCAGGTCAGGAAAAGAAGAAAGGTAACATCGCCAGAACCTTATGGCGTGAAAGTTGAGGCAGTGAAGGGGTTGTGCGGCGAGTACCAGATCAGAAGAGTTCCGGGCGATGACAGAAGTAGGGGGGATTTCACTTGGCAGATCAGGTAAACTGTATTTTAATACTGGTTTGAGTCAAAACCTGCTGCCTAGTAAGTGATTTTATGTTAAGGTTTGTTGCCTTAAGTTCACAAGTTTTATTGAACGTCATCGCCGAAGAATTGATAGTTGCTCAAGTTTACTTTGAGTTAACAGTTTGCCAAGTTTGTTATAAGGTTAAACAACTTGCTCGAGTTAAAAGCGGTACATGGAGGGTCAAGTTCAAGTATTTCTGAGTTCACGCAGTTGAGCAAGTTTCGCCAAACAAGGTATCACCTCTGACGATCGATGTCCTCTATGCACTTAGCGCTAGAGCGATAGAGAAGCAAAGTGAAGTACAAAGAACGATGACTGATGAGTTGTCGGTGGGTACGCTGCCCGAAGAACGATGACTGATGAGTTGTTGATGGGTACGCTGCTTGAAGAACGATGACTGATCAGTCTTGCCTTGTCGGAGGAAACTTTTCCAAACAAATTCCTACACAACAAGCTAGCAGACAGGCTATGCCTTGTCAGTCATCCAGTACAAAGCAGTGCACAAGAACTGTTAAGGACGAAGCTAAGGGAGTTGTTAGTCGTGATCAAAGTGGAGGCCAAGATCAAAGAAGGCAGATCGCGCTAAGCCTAAGCTGGTTAACAGTTAGTCGTGTGCAAAGAGAAAGACAAAGCTTAAGAAAATGCGGAGAGAAAGATATGCGTCTGAAACTAGTATATATTAAGCGACAAAGTTTATACAAGTTCAAGTACAACAAATTGTGCAGAAGTGTAAAATTACAAAGAAAAAGAGAGAAAGAGCTCAAGGAGGAGGGATGAGTTTTCCATCTACCACTTCGTGATAAATGCTGAATTGGGAGAGGTCCAGATCCGGGAGAATGCATTTGATCTGCTCGAGTGCCAGCTCGAACCCATCAGCAAGGGCTTCAGCGCCCACGCCCATAAGGTCAGCATTCTCCACTTCGAGCTTTTGCTTGGAGGCCTCGCAGCATTCTTCTCGGTGGTAAGGGAAGCAATGGAAGAAGCAGCTTCTTCCAATTGGCCCTTTGCCTCAGACAGCTTGCTCACCACCTCCTCGAGCTTCTTCTCACCAGTAACGGCCATTTCTCTGGCAGACTCGAGATCCCCCGCCAGTTGTGAGTTCAGTTAGCGTAGGGAGGAAGTCTCGGCCTCCAGGTGGGTCACCTTGCCCCGCAACTCCACCACCTCGCAGTCCAAGACATTGATGACTTGCCCCATCAAGATCTCAGTCTTGATGATCTCCTGGACCTGCGCTAGGTACTCTCCCCTGGCTTTTTCCACCATGCCCCTCATCAGCTCTACGGATCCTTGGGCAGCCTTAAAGTCACTTTGTAGTGACTCCTTGTCATGCTCAAGCTCCTTGATCCTTTTCTCCATGATTAGCTGCTTGCGGTGCTGGGTGGAAAACTCCAGGGAAAGCACTATCTGCTTCGCTAGGTGCATGTCCACCTCCTCCCCGTTCCACTCGACAAGCTCCCGGCTGCGAATGAGCTGTCGGACCAAGGCAATAACTCGGCTGAAGTTCTCATTGCTTGCTCCAGAGCCACTTGGTCGAGAGCTGGCCCCGCCGCCTTCAGCGGTAGCGGCGGAGGTTGGCGGTGGTGGTGGCGTCACGAGAGGTCCCGGGAGATCCCCCGAGCGAGCAGAATCGCCCCTAGTAGGTGGAGTGGATTGACCAAGTGGTTGGCCTGCTGAGGAAGGAGATGGTGATCAAGGAGCTGGGGATGGCAGTTGTTGAGGAGAGGGAAAGCTTGTTGGCACTGGGGCAGGTTGAATAGAAGGAGGCAAGGGTGAACCTTCCTCTATCTCCACTACCTCAATCTCCCCAGGCTGAAGAGATGAAGCCCCCCCAACCGCTAGAAGTTTCCTCTTGCGGTGTACGAGAGGAAAGCCTGAGCTCTCCTCTTCGGTTAAGGGAGCAGGAGCAGCAGCAGCAGATGAAGGAAAGGCCTTCAACAACTTTCTTCTCTTCCTTCCTGGCTCGGGGCCTTCAGCTGGCGCGACCGAGAGAGGAGTAGCGGCGATAGGATCGATGGTGGAAGAAGAGGAGCCAGTCCCTTTGGCCCCTTTAAGTCTGGCAAGCTCCAGCAAAGCTTTCCTCCTTTCCTTCCCTGACATCGTATCTACATCGAAGGGGAAAAGAAGAGTTAGATGGCATAGTTATGCAAGTGAGTCAAAATGTATGCAAGCATGCATGAGAATGTGCAAGTATCCTAACTCATGTAGATTTTCAAAGCCAACACATCAAACTCATGTTTGATGAGAAGAGCAGAGTTGTACTTGGCCCCCAGGAATAGCCCACATAGCTCGCGCTCGTAGGGGGCCATGGCTTCGAGACCCCAGGGTTTCTTGAACTCAACCCCAGGAACCCAGTAGAGGGGGTACCCCTCGAGCAATGTTGGACTTCGTGGGGTGGCAGATATCATGTAGAACCTGCCTTTCCAATCTTTGAAGGATTGCTGATACAGGCCCAAGAGCACCCGTCCAGCAACCCCATTCAGACTAACCCAGGACCTGTCCCCAGGGTTCTTCGCCTCGAAGAAGTAGAGAAACACATCCACAGAGGCGTTAAGCCCGAAGTAATTGCAGAGAATATCAAATGCCCGGATGAAAGCCCAGGCATTTGGATGAAGTTGGCAGGGTGCGACGTTCAGCTCCATCATCAGCTCCTTCTCGAAAAAGGTGAAGGGCAGACGCAACTTCAACCTCTTGAAGATGGCGGAGTAGACGAAGGTGAAGGGCACCCCATTGGTGGCCCTGTCATCCGCACAGATGACCATCCCTCGAGGAGGAATGCGTATACGGATATTAAATTCATTTTCCCTGTCGACGACGCAAGAAGGCTCGTCTGGGTCGTTGCTCAGAAGGGATGTGAGGTGACCCTGCGGTAGTAGGGTGGAGGTTTCGGCCAGCAACGTCAAGGGAGCCCAGTCATAAACCTTGGCGTTGTCATGGTAGAAGGTAGCATCGGGTGGTGGCGGCGCCGGTGCACTTGCTGAAGGCTGTGCACCAGAAGACGAAGCGACGATTCGAGCGGTTTGTTTTAAGCGAGCCATTGCGAGATAACTGCAATGGAGAAAAATGAAGGTTCAAAGGAATGGAAGAAGAAGAAATGATGAATGGTTCGGTAAAAAACAGAGGAAGAGATGTCTAGGTGAAAAGAGGAAGAGGGAGAAGCAGAAAGCAGAGTGAGGGGCGCGAAAACCCTAGCGCGGGTCGAGAAGAGGAAAAACAGAGAAGATGAATGCATGATAATGAAAGGGACGAATGCAATCGGTGAAAAGAGCCTAAATAGACCAAGGAAGAAGAAAAACCATACCTTTGAGTGATCGCGAAAGGTTTGGAGGTAGAAAGCTTGAAGGAAGATGGGCGCACAGAGAGGGAATTCGAAGTCAGCCTGAGAGTGTTGAAGAAGATGATGAAACAGTGAAAACGCGCGCCTATTTGAATAAGGGAAGCGCTAGCGGCACTCCACGCTGGCCGTTGATGCGGCCACGTGTCCCAAGATTAAGAAAGGAAGTTGTAACGTTAAAGGGCAACACGTGAGGTGGCACGTGATGCGGCCCCGCTTGCCACGTGGACCGAGAGCGCGACCACTTAGTCTCTTCGCTGAGAACGAGTTCACAGCTCGAGACTAGGGGGCTTGTGATCCGGTCGGTCATCGGTAGTCGATGACGTCAGCAGCAGATAACCACGTGGACCACTCGCAGGGTGACACGTGGATCAGGTGGCAGAGAAATCAGGGAGGAGATCACCCGATATGGTTATCGGTGGTCAGTAACCGAGTGGCCACCGACAGATCAGTTCGAAGATAAACACCCAGGGGAGAACGCGAGAAGCAATAGAGTACCGATCAGTCATCGGGTGCATGGTCATCGGGGTTTCGTGTTACACGCAGTTAAACTGGGACTGAGATTCCCAGCGAGAGCGTTACGCATGGACCTCGCATGATCATACCTCAGAGAAAGAAGAGCTCCTCGTCGGTATAGTCTTGCACGAGAGTGGCCTTAGTGAGTCAGCAAACCGGTCAGTGATTGGTTACTCTCTCAACCCATTACGTGCATGGCATCGTGAAGGGGAAATCGTGTATGCAGAGACCAATGCTTGGTGAGTGTGCCTAGTCCAGCCACACCTGGCGTTCTCCTGGGAATGTGTGATTTCACCCAGATGGAAGAAACGCGCTAAGTTACTCCGTAAGGGAATAACTTAGGCGCACAAGAGATGCGCTAAAGCCCTTCAGGTGGAGGCACGTGAACGGTTAGATGCGAGTTGCATGCCTCCACGTGTCACTGTCTGAGAGGGGCGCGGCCCAGATAAAGGTGCAGTCCATGTCGTGAAAGGTACAGACAGAAAACCCAGACACCCACGACCCTGACTGTGGTACGTTTTCGTACAAAAGCATAACAGAATTTTGACACGCGCAGAGGACAGCGTAGCAGAATTCTGTTAGGCACAGACACAGAGGGGGATAAAAAGTGGATCAGAGAGAAATACACACACACTGTTTTTTACACACATTATTTTTCTAGTGATTCTGGGATCTAACTTGAGCGTCAGAGTGCAAACGGCCGCTAGAGGCGCCGTCTGTGTGTTTGCAGGTTGCGTTCGGAGTTCCCAAGGAGGAGGTTCTAAGAGGGTTCCTGCAGATAGCATAGTTGCCAGAGGCGGGTCAAGCAAGCGACAAGGCAATTCCTCCACGCTCGAGTTGTCGGCAGAATCAACATCAATGCACTACTTTGGTATAATTGAAGACATCTAGATGATAGATTACACAAGTTTTAGAGTGCCTATTTTTAAATGTAAGTGGCTTGATAGTAATAGTGGTATAAAGACTAATGATCTAAGTTTTACCTTGGTTGACCTACAAAAGGTAGGTTATATTGAAGAGTCATTCATCATGGCATCTCAGGAAAAACAAGTGATTTATTTTACTGATCCCATTAAGAAAAAATGGTAGGAAGAACCATGCATGGTACTTGTTCTTATCGGTTGACCTGCTTGCCGGTTGACTCTGATGACAAGCTCTAGCTCCTTTTGTCTTTGTTAGAATCCACACTTCCCTTTGTTGCGTTGGAACGCGGCTCCGTTGAAACAAAGGGGGCCCTACCTGTTGATTGCACTCCAAGGATCAATTTAGTACAGGGCTTATAAGAAACAAGAAGTACTCAGTTTTAGTCTTAGAAACAGCCTCCCTTTACCTAAGGTCTTAAACCCCTTTTATAGCTTACCTCTTGTAACAACTTTCCATCGTGAGAATATAATCTTAACTGAAAGCATACTCAACAGAAACTTATTCCGCTCAAGGGAATACCCTCACAGTGTTGCAACAGAGCAAAATCTTTCCTTCATGGAGTGCACAAAATAATAACAGAATAACCACCAGGGTACCAACTCATGTACCAACATCAGGGGTTCAGTCTGTTTACGTAGGCGCCCTAAGCGTGGCGCTACACTCCTCTCTTAAATACATGCAACCTAACCTTTACGTGCCCCAGCACACATGGGCTTAGGTTTAAAAGAAAATATTTACTTAAGCTAGACCCTTTGTGCAACTAAGCACACCCCTAGGTTCAAAACTGTTGAAGATGGTTGTTGCCCCTTCAAAATTGTGTTTGATGAAGACTTATATGTACATTTCATTTGTATTTTGCTTTGCTTTAAGTGTGTCTTAGGTAGTGCTTAGAGGTTGTCTAAGAGTGGGCTTTTTTCTTAGTAACTCACCTCATAACCACTGGCCATGTGATAAGAACAAGCGTAAGCTTTCTAAAACTGTTTTTCACATGTTTTACAAAAAACACGTTTACTGCATAAAAAATAAATCTGTTCTTTTCTAAATAAACAGATTCTTTTTTAAACTGATGCCTTGGCTAAGTCTTGTGAAAATTAGATTTTGTGCATCATGTATTTTGACTAAGTCTTCTATCTTTCAAAACGACTGAGTTTTAAATAGTTAAACTTTCTATGTTTTCGTTTTGAAAAATAAATTTGTTCATCTGTAAATGAATAGATTCTTTTTGTCTCTGGTGCCATGTCAAGCTTAAACGTTTTTTCAGTTTTATCTCTGCACCAGAATGGTTGACTAAGTCTCCTCACTTAACAAATTCCCTAACTGTTTTTGAAAATAAATATGTTCATTTTATTTTCAATCTGTTCATTTTATAACAGCTTTAACTGTTTTTCAAAAATCTGTTATAAGTTGGTTTTCTATAAAATGCAAACTTGTTTCTGAGTTTAATAACAGTTCATACATTTGTAAAAACAAGTTTTACAGCAGAGAATCAAAAGTTTACAAAGGATTAGCATTTGTTCTTCAAAGATTTCAAAAATCACAAAGTGCTTGTTCTTGGTTTGGTTCCAAAAGCTTGGTGTGAGGTGTTGCTACTGTTCTAGCAATCTTGCCTACTGGTTTAAGGCAGATCTTTGTATCCTCAATCAGGTGTAGTCATTTCACTTCTCATTTCTTGTAATAGTTTGGTTGACCACTCTTCTTGATAGGTGTTCTTGAAGAGTGGGTGTGTGTGTGTTGAAATAGGTTTTTTTCAGCAAGAGTACCTAAGTTCTTGTAGGTTTCAAGAACAGTGGGAATTGTACTTGGGTGTACTGTGTTTTAGTGATTTCCACCTGGTGTTGGTGAAGACTGGATGTAGCTCAGTTGAGTGAACCAGTATAACTGCTTGTGTTCATTCTCTCTCACTCGCTGCAATTTCGTTTCTGCATAATTGATAAAACAACAAAGAAATAAATCTGTTCAACTGAAAATAAATTTGTTCTTTCTGGGCGCTGTGCATATTGTTCTTAATTTCTAGAAAACTGTCTGGTTTCAATAAGAACACTGATAGGCTGTTAAAGGCTAATAAAACAGGTTGTATGTGATAGATTGTCTCACTAATTGTCAAGCCCTTAACTGAACCTAAATCACATTAATTGGAATTAAGGTTTGTTGTTTTCTGTGTTTCACTGTTTTTCAATCTGATATCTGTGTGTGCATCTGGAAAATCTATCTGCATAATCTTGTGATTAACCTTGCTGTATTAAAAGCTTTTCAAACAAAAACAGTGCTGAAATAAATCTGTTCATTTTTACATAAATCGATTTATTTTCTGTAAAACTGTGTCAAACGATGTTTCTGCGAGAAAGTTTTAAAAGGTCAATTCACCCCCCCTCTTGTACTTTGGCACTATTAAACCCAACAATTGGTATCAAGAGCTAGGACTTGTATTTTAATCAAGTTTGTTTGTAATAATGTCTGAGTTTAATGTGCTTTTTGCTGAGGGTTCTGCTGTTAATAGACCACCTATGTTCAATGGAATGAATTATGCATTTTGGAAAGTTAGAATGAGAATTTTCATGGAATCCATTGATGCATTAATTTGGGAAGTTGTGGTCAATGGACCTTATGTTTCAATGCAGGTTGTCAAGGATGAAGAAAAGGTAAAGCCAAGATCAGAATGGAATGAGACCGAAAGGAGGAAGGCTCAACATGATCTTGTGGCCAAAAACATCATAACCTCTGCATTGACAGTGGATGAGTTCTTCAGGATATCTCAATGTAAGTCAGCTAAGAAGATGTGGGAAGTCTTAGAAGTGACTCATGAGGGCACTGAAGATGTGAAAAGGTCAAGGAAACATGCGCTCATCCAAGAATATGAACTGTTCAGAATGCAACTCGAGGAGAGCATTGCTGATGTGCAGAAAAGATTCACCCATATTATGAATCACCTCACTGGCTTAGGAAAAGAGTTTGACAGAGAGGAACTTAACATAAAGATATTGAAGTGCCTCGACAGAAGCTGGCAACCAAAGGTGACAGCTATCTCTGAAAGTCGTGATCTGTCAAAGTTGGGAACTGCTGCACTGTTTGGAAAACTGATGGAGTATGAGCTAGAGCTTAAAAGACTTTAAGAGCTGGAAACAACAGAGAGAAAACCCAAAGGTCTTGCACTGAAAGCAACTGAACTAAATGAGATCAAGGAAGAAAAAAAAGATGCTGAAGATGATGATACAATCAGTCTTCTTACAAAAAGATTTAGCAAATTCCTGAGGAAGAAAAGCAAAAATAGGAACCAGGAGAAAAGAAGGTATCCTAAACCCAATGATTCAAATTCCTCTAAATACACTTGCTTTGGATGTGGCAAAACAGGGCATATCAAAACAGATTGTCCAGACAATCAAACAAGGGACAAATCTGCCAGCAAGAAATTTGAAAGGAACAAGGGAAGAAGAGCCTACATCTCATGGGAGGAAAATGAAGCATCCTCAACCAGCAGTTCTTCAACAGAAGATGAGGAGAACAATTTGTGCTTCATGATGAAGGATGAGGAGTCAAGCTCTGATTCAGTAAGTAATTTTTCTGCTGATTCTGATAACTATGATGATTTGCTTGCTGCCTTCAAGGAAACACATGATGAAGCCAATAGGCTAGCTGTAATATGCAATAAGCTGCAAAAGGTAAATAATGTGCTTGCACCTAAAGTAAAAACACTTGAGGAAGAATTGCATAAAGCCAAAACAGATTTGGTAAGCCTTGAACTAACTTGCTTGCATGCCTCTATTAAATCCTGTGAAAACTGCAAAAAATTGGAAAAACAAGTGGAGTATTTGCTGAAAACCCTTTCCAATTTCACCAAGGGAAGAGAAAACCTTGAGTCTCTCGTTGGATCACAGAATGCTGTTTTCAATAAGAATGGACTTGGTTATACCCCTGGAAATGTAACCAATGTCAAAAAGCTTTCAAGTTTTTTTGTTCCAGCAAAATCAGTTTTTTCAGCTTTTAATAGTGGCAAAAAGGCATCTCATGTAACCTGTTTTTACTGCATGAAATCTGGTCATACATCTAGGTCTTGCATTGCTAGAAAGCATCTTGTTCCTAAGAACTTAGCAAAATGGCTACCAAAGAGAAGGCTTTAATCTGTGCTGGACCCTATACTGAAAAGGGTACCATTTGGATCATTTTTTCTGTTTTGCAGATTGGCAGCAAGAAAAATCAGTGGTACTTGGACAGTGGCTGTTCCAAGCATATGACCGGAGATCTTACAAAGTTTACCAGCTTGAAGCTCAAAGCAGAAGGACATGTAACCTATGGTGATAATAACCGAGGGAGGATTTTGGGCAGAGGAACTATTGGAACAGGGAACTCAACAACCATTGAGAACGTGTTGTATGTAGAAGGACTCAAGCATAGTCTTCTCAGCATAAGTCAGCTTTGTGACAAAGGATACAATGTGAATTTTGAGTCAACTGGCTGCACAATCTCAAGTAATTCATCTAGTAAGGTACTGTTTACTGGTAAGAGAGTGAATAACATTTATCTGTTGAATATCACGGAAACTAACTCTTCAAATGAGTGCTTGCTGTCCAGAAGTGATGAGTCTTGGTTGTGGCACAGGAGGTTAGCTCACATACACACAAATCACTCGAGTAAATTGAAATCTAAAGATTTAGTTTATGGTTTGCCTAACATTAAATTTCAGGACAACAGGCTTTGTGATGCTTGTGTGAAAGGTAAACAAATCAAATCCTCTTTCAAGTTAAAGGATATTGTCTCTACCAAAAATCCATTGGATGTGTTACATATGGACTTATTTGGTCCATCTAGAGTTGCTAGCTTGGTTGGAAATTTGTATGCTTTAGTTGTTGTGGATGATTACTCTAGATTTACATCGACTTTATTTCTTGCACATAAACATGATGCTTACACTGCCTTTAAGAAATTAGCAAAAATTCTGCAAAATGAAAATGGTTGCTGCATTAAATCAATTCGAAGTGATCATGGGGGAGTGTTTCAAAATGCTAAGTTTGAGAGGTTCTGTGAGAAGCATGGGATAGCTCATACCTTTTCAGCCCCTAGGACACCCCAACAAAATGGTGTAGTTGAAAGGAAAAATAGATCACTAGAGGAACTTGCTAGAACTATGTTAAATGAATCTAAGCTTCCTAAGTATTTTTGGGCTGATGCTGTTTATACTGCAGGTTATGTCTTAAATAGGACCTTAATAAGACCAATTCTTAAGAAAACCCCATATGAATTGTATAAGGGCAGAAAACCTAGTGTAAGCCACCTTAGAGTATTTGGGTGTAAATGTTTTGTACTGAATAATGGCAAAGAAAATCTTGGTAAGTTTGATGCTAAATCTGATGAAGGTGTGCACATTGGTTATGCTTTGAATGATCATCCATATAGAGTCTTCAATAAAAGGTTGCTTATTGTAGAAGAATCAATGCATGTTGTTTTTGATGAAACTGATCATAGCATATCTAAAACTGCTGCTGATGACCCTGACAGTAATGAATTTAAATCTATTTTAAATCAAAATGAATCGATTCATTTTGATACTGCTGATACACATGCTATACAAGAATCTACTGCAGCTGTAGGTTTGCCAAAAGAGTGGAAAACCCCAAGAGACTTAACCCTTGATAATGTCATTGGGAACATTGAGAAAGGAGTGTCAACTAGAAAATCCTTGAACAATTTCTGTGAAGCAATGGCCTTTGTATCTCAAGTTGAACCCAAGAATTTGAATGAAGCTCTCAAGGACAGCAACTGGATTTTAGCTATGCAAGAGGAACTAAATCAGTTTGCTATTAATGAGGTCTGGACTCTTGTTCCTAGAATACCTGAGATGAATGTAATTGGAACAAAATGGGTATTTAGAAACAAGATGGATGAGCATGGAGTGATCACCAGAAACAAGGCTAGGCTTGTAGCTAAAGGGTACAATCAAGAAGAAGGAATAGACTATGATGAGACATATGCACCAGTGGCTCGGTTAGAAGCTGTTAGACTGCTGCTTGCCTTCTCCTGCATCAAAGGGTTCAAGCTATTTCAAATGGATGTGAAAAGTGCCTTTCTAAATGGCTATATAAATGAAGAGGTATTTGTCTCACAACCACCAGGTTTTGAAGACCATCAACATCCAGAATATGTGTTCAAACTCCAAAAGGCTCTCTATGGACTCACAAGCTCCTAGGCAATGGTATGAGAGGCTAAGTGATTTTCTCACCTCACAAGGCTATGACAGAGGCACATCAGATAAGACCTTGTTCATTAAGAAGAAAGGAGATGACTCAATTCTAGTACAAGTATATGTGGATGATATCATTTTTGGATCAAACAATGGAGAATTGTGTGAAGCCTTCGTGAAAGTCATGAAGAGTGAGTTTGAAATGTCAATGATGGGTGAGTTGAACTATTTTCTAGGCTTGCAGGTCAAACAACTCAAGGATGGCATTTTCTTAAGTCAAGCTAAGTATTGCAAGGATCTGCTGAAGAAATTTGAAATGGACAAGTGTAAACCAATCAGCACACCCTTCTCAACAAGCTGTCATTTGGATCATGATGAAGCTGGAATTTCTGTTGATGAAACCAAATACAGAGGACTCATAGGATCACTATTGTATCTCACTGCCAGTAGGCCAGATATAATGTTTGCAGTGTGCATGTGTGCAAGATTTCAATCTGCTCCTAAAGAATCACACTACAATGCTGTCAAAAGGATTTTGAAGTATTTGCAAGGAACTAAAGAAGTTGGCTTGTGGTATCCAGGTAATATTTCATTAAGCTTAACTGGATATTCTGATTCAGATTTTGCAGGTTGCAAAATTGATAGGAAGAGCACAAGTGGAACTTGTCATTTGCTTGGATCAAGCTTGATCTCATGGCAATGCAAAAAGCAGGCTTGTGTAGCTCTTTCCACTGCGGAAGCAGAATACATTGCAGCAGGGAGTTGTTGTGCTTAAACTATATGGCTAAGACAACAATTGAATGATTTTGGTATCTTACTTAACCATATACCTCTGCTGTGTGATAATACAAGTGCAATCAACTTAACCAAATATCCTGTCATGCATTCAAGAACCAAACACATTGAAATTAGGCATCATTTTCTAAGGGAACACATATCTAATGGAACATGTGATATTAAGTTCATTGGTACTGATTTATAGCTTGCTGATTTGTTCACAAAACCATTAGCCAAAGATAGGTTTAATTTTCTGCTTAATGAATTGGGTATTATAAATGTCAATTGTGCCTAGCAGTGAAAAATTAAATCTGTTTATTCGTAATTGAATGTGTTTATTTTCTGCACTGATATGCATTGATGACTAGGAAAGAGAATTTCTGATCTTTGACTGCTTGACTGACCTAGTGGGCATTAACCTCTGTACCTTTGACGGTTTTGGTCATGGTTATGTAACCGATTTGATGGTTTGGGTGCTCAATAAAGGCATGAGTATATGCATCGTGACCCTAAATATTTGTTGCACATTTTCAAAGATTCTCTGCACAAATTCAGAGCATAAAATCTTCATGCATATCCACTCATAACTGCCATATCAACACATTCATTTCTATATAAATCTGTGTGAATACTTGCTACCCACATTGGCTATTCGTTTTCTGTTCTCACCATTTGAAACCAAGAAAAGAATTCAGGTTCAACCATGGCTTCCTCTTCCAAGAAACAGAAAAATAAGGGGAAGCAAACCACCTTTCAAGGTGTGTTAGAAGGATGGTTCGCTGTAAATGAAGAAGGCATCAATGCCTACATTCATGAGACAAGCAGGAAGCAGATCAACATTCCCAAAGTGTTGGATTTCAACTGGCTGAAATCTGAAAAACTGGTAGAAACAAGGCCTGTGTTGAAGCACCAAAAACTGAAAAAGATGCTGGAATTAACGGGTAATGTTTATCCTGACTTGGTTAAGGTGTTTTATACTAACCTCACATTGGATGGGAAGAATGTTGTCTCTTATGTGAAAGGAATTAAGATGAAGATCACAAGTGAGGTGTGGAACTCTGTGGCTAGAATAAAATATGCTGGATTGAAAGTAGGAAAGGGAAATGCCAGTGGAATTTCAGAATTCAACAAGCTGCAATATTATAAGAGTTGCATGGGGAATCCTACAGAGAGTATAAACAGGTTCCATGCAGGGCATTTAAACCTCACTCCACGCCTAGTTGCATACATCATAGCATGGCAACTGATTCCTAGAGGGACAAACCATGCTGTCTTACATGAAGAGGATCTCATTCTCCTATATTGCATCATGAACCAGATTAAGGTAAACTGGGTGTTCATTGTCAATGAACACATGCTCAAGTAAAAAAGGTTGGCCGATTACCGATTTCCCTATGCTATTCTTGTTTCAAAATTAATTGATTACGTTGGTGTTGATGTTACAAATGAGAGAAACGACCCTATTAAAGCTGTAAGTGAGATTGATAATTCAACTCTCACCAAAATGGGTTTTCACAAAATTGAGGACAAGTGGGTGGTTCTCAAGGAGAAGGACCCTCAAGCAGAACATGAGGATGAGGATGAAGCTGTTCCTATGGATGATGACTCACCTGCTACCCAATCTGTACATGAAGAAGTTGCTGCAAATGCCATAGTTGCCTATCAAGCTCCAGAATACCGAGGAGAACCAATGTCTATGTTTGAGAGGCAAGTGCTGTATCGTCTTGATGTAATGTCAGCAGAACAAAGGGCATACTTTGAGACTACTCATGCAAGGTTTCAACACCTTGATGATCAGATTGAAGGGGTTCAGGCACAGCTTGCAGAGCTTTACTACAAGGATCAGTAGTTTTCTGTTTTTAATGCTTTCTTTATCAGTTTTCAAGTTTCTGTAATGCTGAACAATTTGGTTTTCATTTTCTGGACTATTATGATTATGGTTTCTGCTTTATATCCCTTTATTCCCTATGCTTATTTGCTGTTTGATGAATCCAAAGGGGGAGAAAAATAGCTCACCATGCTAGGTGAAGCTAGCTGAAACAGGGAGTTAATTCTGCACCTTTAAACCAATTTTGCATGTTATGCAATGTTGCTGTTTTTTCTGGTTTAAAATCTAGTGCAGTGCAGGTGCTTAAAGCAACAAAGCTATGAGGTTAGCTATGGGGATTTGTCTCCATCAAACAGGGGGAGATTGTTGAAGATGGTTGCTGCCCCTTCAAGATTGTGTTTGATGAAGACTTATATGTACATTTCATTTGTATTTTGCTTTGCTTTAAGTGTGTCTTAGGTAGTGCTTAGAGGTTGTCTAAGAGTGGACTTTTTGCTTAGTAACTCACCTCATAACCACTGGCCATGTGATAAGAACAAGAATAAGCTTTCTAAAACTGTTTTTCACATGTTTTACAAAAAACACGTTTACTGCATAAAAAATAAATCAAACAGATTCTTTTTTAAACTGATGCCTTGGCTAAGTCTTGTGAAAATTAGATTTTGTGCATCATGTATTTTGATTAAGTCTTCTATCTTTCAAAATGACTGAGTTTTAAATAGTTAAACTTTCTATGTTTTCGTTTTGAAAAATAAATCTGTTCATCTGTAAATGAATAGATTCTTTTTGTCTCTGGTGCCATGTCAAGCTTAAACGTTTTTTCAGTTTTATCTCTGCACCAAAATGGTTGACTAAGTCTCCTCACTTAACAAATTCTCTAACTGTTTTTGAAAATAAATCTGTTCATTTTATTTTCAATCTGTTCATTTTATAACAGCTTTAACTGTTTTTCAAAAATCTGTTATAAGTTGGTTTTCTATAAAATGCAAACTTGTTTCTGAGTTTAATAACAGTTCATGCATTTGTAAAAACAAGTTTTACAGCAGAGAATCAAAAGTTTACAAAGGATTAGCATTTGTTCTTCAAAGATTTCAAAAATCACAAAGTGCTTGTTCTTGGTTTGGTTCCAAAAGCTTGGTGTGAGGTGTTGCTACTGTTCTAGCAATCTTGCCTACTGGTTTAAGGCAGATCTTTGTATCCTCAATCAGGTGTAGTCGTTTCACTTCCCATTTCTTGTAATAGTTTGGTTGAACACTCTTCTTGATAGGTGTTCTTGAAGAGTGGGTGTGTGTGTGCTGAAATAGGTTTTTTTCAGCAAGAGTACCTAAGTTCTTGTAGGTTTCAAGAACAGTGGGAATTGTACTTGGGTGTACTGTGTTTTAGTGATTTCCACCTAGTGTTGGTGAAGATTGGATGTAGCTCAGTTGAGTGAACCAGTATAACTGCTTGTGTTCATTCTCTCTCACTCGCTGCAATTTCGTTTCTGCATAATTGATAAAACAACAAAGAAATAAATCTGTTCAACTGAAAATAAATTTGTTCTTTCTGGGCGCTGTGCATATTGTTCTTAATTTCTAGAAAACTGTCTGGTTTCAATAAGAACACTGATAGGCTGTTAAAGGCTAATAAAACAGGTTGTATGTGATAGATTGTCTCACTAATTGTCAAGCCCTTAACTGAACCTAAATCACATTAATTGGAATTAAGGTTTGCTGTTTTCTGTGTTTCACTGTTTTTCAATCTGATATCTGTGTGTGTTGCATCTGGAAAATCTATCTGCATAATCTTGTGATTA
Organism: Phaseolus vulgaris; assembly: GCF_000499845.2. Taxonomy (NCBI): domain Eukaryota; kingdom Viridiplantae; phylum Streptophyta; class Magnoliopsida; order Fabales; family Fabaceae; genus Phaseolus; species Phaseolus vulgaris. Next base: position 20,003,499 of record NC_023759.2, read on the forward strand.
ACCTTGCTGTATTAAAAGCTTTTCAAACAAAAACAGTGCTGAAATAAATCTGTTCATTTTTACATAAATCGATTTATTTTCTGTAAAACTGTGTTAAACACTGTTTCTGCGAGAAAGTTTTAAAAGGTCAATTCACCCCCCCTCTTGAACTTTGGCACTATTAAACCCAACAAAAACTACCCCTCGCTAGTTGCCTATGCCTTATACACAAAGGGTTATACGAAAAAGGAACTAAAACATACATCTGGGGCCTAATCACATGGCCCATCAACTTGGCCCAAGAGCCGAGCTGACCTGCCTATGGCAAGTGGTGAGGTCTGACCACCGAGTGCTGAGCTATGAGCTTCCAGTTCACAAGCCCTTCAGGTTCGAGCTGAGCTTGCTTCAGCAAAGAGGCTACTTGCTCGCCCTTCATGGCTTACGTGTCTTGTGGGTAGTGGTGCATGTGGCGCAACGCACAAAGCGTTTCTGAGAGGAAATCTCACCATACTCCATCGTGAGTGTACATGTGGCCCTCATCAACGGTTGGAAAGCATTGCCGCTTACCCTTCCCAAAATTGTATTTCTTAACGTTCGAAACCTTTCAACACTTTGTATTGTTTTATTTCTCCCCTACAAAGCTCCCGCGCCACTTCTCAGACTCTTTGCATCTTCTTCCTCAACCTGGGAAATCTCCTCGCCTCCACTTGTCTTTTGAATCAAGGTACCTCCTCCAACTCATGACTATGTACTGACATCACCTTATGCTTTTATTATGATCATATTACCTGTTTTGGGTCTGCTTTGTATTCATTTTGTTTGAGAATATTGATTACTATATATGTTTAGCTTCGTCGTTTTTCATTGCCAGAATGTGTGTTTGTATTTGCTTGTCTGTTTTTGTTTTAGATACTTTGTTGTAATAGATTACCGAACCATGTACCCCTGGGCTCTTGAGAACCTCCTAAAGGAAACATCCATATAGACATCCTCATAGCAGATAGTGCTTTATATGAAAAGCGAACATCCCAAAAAGTGTATCTTGGGTAAGGAAAACGATAGGGGTTTTAAGTTAATGCCATGCAGAGAGGACGAACCTGTGCGTTGTGACGAGTCCTCTGACCTTGACGGTCCTTTTTGTTATTTCTACACCACTGTCTTTAAGAAATTTCTCCTTCGTTTACCCTTGTACAATTTTGAAAAAGAGTTTCTTACTGAAATAAACGTCACCCCAGCCCAGCTACATCCAAATAGCTGGGCATTTGTTCGGGGTTTTTCCATCCTTTGTACCCATTTCGGCCATCTGCCATCTGTGGAGGTCTTTCTGTATTTCTTTGAGGCCAAACACTTGGGCCGCCAATTGTGGGTTTCTTTCAACGGGGTGGTTGGGGAGAGCATTGTTATCTCTCTTCCAACAATCTTATAAGGGTTTCAAGGGTAAATTTTTGAAAATGCGGTGCAACAAGAGGGAACCAACTCCTGTAGATGTGTTCCCTTTGTACTGGACCCAAAAACCAAACTTCCAAGGTGGTTTTTGATACAGCCACCCTCATAAGCAAAGAGTTCTCCCCAGTGGGACTAAAAACATATATTGGTATCTTTTCTTCCTTTACTCTTAGTGATGCTGACTTGTATATTTTTTTTTTCTGAACTTCCCCTATTTTTCTTGCAGACACCATGTTGGGTAAGGTCAACAAGAAAGACTTGGCAGTTAAAGCCAAGAAGATGAAGGCAGTTGCCCAAGCTCTCCTTGCCGAAGACCTGAAGCTCAAGGTTGTTGTTGAGGTCACCCCTACTAACGAAGAGTTTACCTACTCTGGGTCAATCTTTATAAAGAGACGAAAGGCCGCCACTGAACCCTCCAAGCACTCCGTCTCAGATAGGCGTGCACCTTCACCCTAGGCTCCTCCGCCAAGCCCTCCAGGAGGGCGAGGGTACAAGCACTCCAGAGGAAGGACTGTGGGATCCTAACTTGGATGCCCCTTCCTTCCTCGAGAAGATCCTATTACCCACTAAAGACCAGGAAAAGCTGGAGAGCCTCGAGGAAGATCACTTGGTGGAGCAAGTTGTGAGGCTACTTAGGGAGGCTTTAGCTGTAAACTACTTATCCATTTCCAAGCTGAGGGGGTGGAAAGGATCAGCCAAGGAGGAATCCACAAGGTCGTCGAACTCTCACAGCAAGTTGTGAGTCTCAAGCAAGAAACAACCAAGCTTCACAAAGAGCTTTAACGATTGCAACAAGAAGTTAAGGCTCTCCTGGATGAAAAAGTCCAAGGAGGCCTTAGAATTATCCAACAAGAATATGAAGCTTCAAGCCGAGGTGAAGTTGTTGAAGGAAGAGCCGGCCAAGAAAGACGAAGAGTTGATCCAGAAAGGTGAGGAACTGGTGAAAGAAAGGGAAGCCCTCACCAACGATGCTGCCAATTCATATATGGCGGGTTTTGAAGACGTCGTTGCTCAAAGGCGAAGGAGGACTTATCTTGACCGAAGCCTACTTGCTCGTACTGGGTGCCCGCACTCAAGGAGAGACCTGCTGAACGCAAGGTCGTTTCGTCCTCAGCATGTCTAGACACTTGGGACAAAGTTGAGCTTTAGGGAGGTAGCGCCGTTTCGTCCTCGGTGTGTCTAAAAACACCAAGGCGATCAGTGCGCTTGGTGCCTACGCCCGGGGAGAGGCATGCTGAAAGCAGTGTCGTATCGTCCCCGGTGTATCTAAACACCAAGACGATCAAGGATTTGGTGATTATGCTTAAGGGGAAGGTTTCCCGAAGGATGGCGCTTCTCCTACCTGACGTGTATCTGCACCAAACCGCCTGGCTCTACACTGCTCCGAACTTCCTCACTGCCTGATGCCCACACTCGAAGGAGGTGCCCCCCGCAACTTCCTTGCGAGGTGTCTAGACATCAGACATCGGGGCCAGCCATTTTTACCTGGGGAGGGGGCGTTCCGAAGGAATCCGTTAACCCCTACCTCAGGGACTAGACGCCCGGATTTTAACTATGTTGTACTTACCTCTTGCGCTCGTCGTCCACACCCATGGAGTGCGCTCCCGCCGCTCCCTTTGGGGTGTCTTAACGTCCGAAAAGGTTTGCGCTCTTGGTGTCCATACCCAGAGGAGATATCCGCATCCCTCCTGCTGAGGTGTCTAAACACCATGGTGGCGGGTTCGTTTCTTAATGAACGACGCCCTTTCTTTTTAACGTTTCCTTACATTGCAAGAAAAGAAAATTCAAGACAATGTATACTTAAACTGATTTTTTACTAGGGTGACCTCGTTAAAAAATCCCCGAAAGGAAAAAAGAGTGTCCCCTTTTAACTGTGTACTTCATAAAGTCTTTAACTAAAGTAAAACTTCAAATTAGTTGCGTTCCAGGTGCGTGGAATGGGGTCTTCCTCTAGAGTTTCAAGACTGTACGACCCGTTCCCCTTAGCCTCGGTTATTCTAAAGGGCCTGGTCCACTTAGGAGACAGCTTGTTCTTCAACTCATACGGATGAGCCTTGAGCATGACGAGATTTGCCACCTGGAACTAGCGAGGCCTCACCTTGGAGTTGTACTGGCGCTCCACCCTTCTCTTCACTGCCTCAGCCTTTATTCTCGCCTCCTCCCTGGCCTCGTCCAACAGGTCCAAATTCACCCTCCTCTCCTCGTTGGACTCCTCTGCCACAAAGTTCTGGAAACGTGGTGAGCTCTCGTGAATCTCCACCGGGATCATCGCATCCGATCCGTACACGAGGCTGAAAGGCATCTCCATGGTGGAGGTCTGGTGCGTGGTGTGGTAAGCCCACACTATCCTTGGTACTTCCTCTTCCCATACCCCTTTGGCTTTCTCAAGCCTCCTCTTCAACCCTCTCAACAAGATTCTATTTGCGGATTCCACCTGTCCGTTCGTGTGGGGGTGCTCCACTAATGCGAACACCTGTTTGATGCCTACCTCTGCACACAGCTTCCTCAGTTGCTGGCTTGCAAACTGAGTACCATTATCCGAGACCAGACGTTGCGGCACACCGAAATGACACACAATGTTTTTCCAAACAAAGTGTTGTACCTTGTGTGCAGTGATCTGTGCCACTGGTTCTGCTTCTATCCACTTTGTGAAGTACTCGATGGCTACTATCAAGTACTTCATCTGCCTTATCGCCAATGGAAAAGGCCCCAAAATGTCAATTCCCCAAGTATGGAAAGGCCATGGGCTGTAAATTGACCTCAGCTCTTCTGGCGGCGCCTTGTGCCAATCGGCGTGTTGTTGGCTCTACTTTCACCGCTGGGCGTACCCTACACAATCTTCCCTTACGGTTGGCCAATAGAAGCCTGCCCGTACCACCTTGGATGCTAACGATCTTCCCCCCACGTAGCTTCCACAAATCGCTTCATGTAGTTCAGCCATTATCCTTGTGCACTCATCTCCACTTACACACGTCAAGTTTGGGTGTGTAAACCCATGCCTGAATAACATCCCATCCACCAGGGTATACCTTGCAGAATTCCTTTTCACCTTCTTGCCCTCTTCTGGCTTTGCTGGGAGGGTCCCATCTGCAAGGTAGCGTCTGTAGGGGGTCATCCAGGTGTCTCCCTCTTCCAGGGCACACACTTGCATGAAGTCCCCTTCAGTGGGCGAGGTCGCATAGACTCTTACGCTAGGGGCTCTCGCCGTCTCCTGAGTCAAAGACCGATGACTCTCCGGCTTTCCCTTGGATGCACTGACCTGGAGGACATTCACTTTGTTATCTGCTACATACTTTCGCGGCGCCTTGAGGGTCTCTTGGATGACCGTCCTCTGCCTTCCCCCCTTGCCTAAGTTGGCCAGCTTGGTGAGCAGGTCAGCACGGGCATTTTGCTCTCTTGGGACGTGCACCAACTCAAACGCCGCGAATGCTCCCTTCAGCACCTGGACGTACCTCAAATACGCAGCCATTTGCGGGTCCTTTGCTTGATATTCCCCTGTCACATGCCCCGTGACCAGCAACGAGTCACTCTTCGCCAAGAGGCTTTGCGCGCCCATCTCCTTCGCTAAAAGCATTCCTGCGATCAGGGCCTCGTGCTCCGCCTGGTTGTTGCTTGCCTTGAAGGCGAACCACAGGGCTTGCTCAATCAATACCCCGTTGGGCCCCTCCAAGACTATCTCGGCGCCGCTTCCTTATTGATTCGAGGATCTGTCCACTGACAACAGCCACTGGGAATCAAGCTCCACTTCCTGGGGGGCGCCTCCCGGTGATAGTTCTGCGACGAAGTCTGCATAGATCTGTCCCTTGATGGATCCCCTGGGCTCGTATACTATATCGAACTCTGATAGTTCCACCACCCAGCGAACCATCCTCCCAGCTACATCTGGCTTCTGCAACACCTTCTGGATGGGGAGATCCGTCATCACTACCACCGTAAAACTATGGAAATAGTGGCGGAGCCTCCTGCCAGAGAACACCACTGCCAGGGCTGCTTTCTCACGAAGTATATAGGCTTCTGCACCTGATGCTGCTCTTGAACCAGCACGGAGCTGATGGCCCACTCCGTTACCGCGAAATACAAGCGGAGGGGCACGCCTGTCTGTGGCTTGCAGAACATAGGAGGCATTGCCAAGTACTTCTTCAGCCTGAGGAAAGCTGTCTGACACTCCTCTGTCCACACGAAGCGGTTGTTCCTCTTCAAGCACTAGAAATATGGATGGCCCTTATCTCCACCGGCAGATACGAACCTTGACAAGGCTGCCATACGCCCCGTCAACTGCTGCACTTCTTTCACTGAGGTTGGGATCCTCATGGCGATGATTGCTGCACACTTATCGGGGCTCGGCTCTATTCCCCGCTCAGTGAGCATGAATCCCAGGAACTCACCCACCTCGACCCCAAAGACGCACTTCTCAGGGTTCAGCTTGAGGCGATACTTGGCTATGGTGGTAAACAGCTCTTCCAGATCAGCTGTGTGTCGCTCCCTCTTATGCGAGGTCACCACCATGTCGTCAACATATGCTTGCATATTCCTACCCAACATGGTCGCAAGGACCTTATCCATCAACCTTTGGTAGGTGGCGCCCGCTTCTTCAGCCCAAACGTCATCACCTTGTAGCAGTAACAACATGTCTCAGTCATGAATGACGTTTTGCTCTCGTCAGGGGGATGCATCTTGATCTGATTGTACCCTGAAAAAGCATCCAAGAAACTCAGCATTTTGCACCCCGAAGCACTGTCTACCAATGCGTCAATGCTGGGTAAAGGATACGAGTCCTTAGGGCACGCCTTATTCAGGTCCGTGAAGTCCACACACATTCTCCACTTCGCATTCGCCTTCCTCACCAGGACCACATTGGCCAGCCAATCAGGGTACTGGATCTCCCTGATGTGCCCGGCGCTCAGCAACTTCTTCGTCTCCTCCTGCACGACGAGGCGCCTCTCCTCATTAAACTTTCTTCTTCTTTTCCATACCAGTCGAACCTTGGAGTCCATGGTTAGATGATGGCATATGTAATCCGGTTCAATACCGGGCATGTCCGAGGCGGTCCATGCAAAGGCGTCCTGGTGGCGCGAAATGACGGCCACCACCTGGTCCTGCTCCTCTTGACTCAGGCGTCGCCCCAGGCGAAAGGTTCTGCCACCTATCTACCTCTTGACAACGTTCTCAACTAGCTCCGGTCGTCTATCCCGGGTGTCCTCCGCACAGGCCACGCCACCTACCGGCACCTCATTCCCAGGCTCCGCCCTAACGGGCGTCTCCTCTATGGGTTCTGCCTCGACAGGCGTTCCCCCCATATGAACGCCTTCCTCGGGCGATGCCTCCTAGGGTTCTTCATCCATGGGCGTCTCCTCTTGGCCCGGGAGTTCCAGCACCGCGAAGACGCCCATCTTTGTTTTTAAACTATTCTCATAGCACCTCCGAGCCTCCTCCTGATCTGACTTGATCACGATCACCCGGCCACTAAGATCTGGCAACTTCATCTTCATGTGGCGCATAGAGGCCATTGCCCTTAGCCTATTCAGCCCAGGCCTTCCCAACAAGATGTTGTAGGCTGAATTGGATTTTACCACCAAGTATTTGATGCTCTCGGTGCGAGATGCGGTGCCATCTGTGAACGTCGTTCTCAGCTCCAAGTACCCTCGCACCTCGACCTGATCCCCAGCGAAGCCATATAGGCACCCTGTATATGGCCTCAGCAGATCAGGGGACAACTGAATGTGGATAGGAACATCACATCCGCAGAGCTCCCTTGGTCCACAAGCACTCTGTGCACTTTCCTACCCGCAGTCACAACCAAAATCACCACGGGGTCGTTGTCGTGGGGGACGTCATCGTGAAGGTCAGCTCTCGTAAAGGCGAGGTCTACGTCCATCGGGTCGTCCACCGCCACTTGCCCAGCCACTCACATCACAGAGCGTGCATACCTCTTACACTGTGACGTTGTGCACCCCCCACCTGAGAATCCACCCGAGATGGTGTGGATCTCTCCGTGGATGGGCATCTCATGAGCTTGATCCTCTTCAGGTACCGCCAGGGCCGCGACCGTAGAGGACCCGACCGATAATCCTTCAGAAAGCCACTTTTCACCAGCTCATCTAACTGATGGCCCAGTGCCAAGCAGTTTTTGATGTGATGACCGAAGGCTTGGTGGAACACACACCATGCGTCCTTGTGAGGTCCCAACACTTTATCAGTTTCACTAGGGCCCTCAGCCTGTCTGCAATGTTAGGCACGACGATTGAGTCCTTCAACTCTACCACAAAGTTATGCCTCACCGGCTTGTTTCCCTCTGCGTGCCCCCTCGCCTGGGGCTTCCTCGCCTCGTAAGGGCGCCTCCTGTCCTGACCCCTCTTTCCAGTCGTGGCCTCGTTCACCCTGGTGGGCTGGGCACGCGACTGCGCTCTTGGGCCTGCTGGTGCAACACTCGTACGCTTCTCGCACACCTCACCCTAAGTTGCGATGTGCTCCACCGTGCGACGCCTAATCTCTGCAAAGGTTCGGGGGCAGTTTCTGATGATTGACTCGAAGAAGGGCCAATCATCGGTTCCTCTGTGGTGCCTACCTTCACCACTTGTGCCCCAAACCGGTTGATATACTCTTTCAACGTCTCTCCTTGATACTGCTTCACATCAAAGAGATCGTACAACACCGGTGGAAGGGCCCGGTTCGCTATGTACTGCTCCTGGAATAGCTGTGAGAGCTGTGCGAAGGAGGTTATGTGGCCATCTGGAAGGCTGATAAACCAATCCATTGCCATTCCTGTTAATGTGCTCATGAAGAGCTTGCATCTCACGGCATCAGAGTCGCCAACTAACATCATCTGCGTGTAGAACGCAGTGAGGTGTGCCTCGGGGTCCTCCATCCCCGTGAACGTCACCTTCGGTCCTACGAACGTGTGAGGAATTACCGCCTCCATGATCGACTGCAAGAAGGGCATGGGAAACTCCCTACGTGGCGTGAAACACTCACGGTCATCTGCTTCACGACTCCCCGGGTGATTGCGCAACCTGCGGTGCAACTCCTTGTTCGCGCGACATAACTCTTCATTCCTCGCCTGCAACGCCGCCAAGTCCACCTGTATACGTTCTTGCTCAGCCTTTGATGCTGCCATCGCTTCCTGTAGGGCTTACATCATCTCCATGACCAACTGCATGGTCATGTCATCACTCTCGATGTGCGTCGAACTTTGCCTTGTCGTCCTCATTCTGCGTAATTTCTTGAAGAACTTCAAACTGTAACTGTGATTCTTGGACAATCCTTCGGTGAAAACCGAGCGGGAACGCAAACGAACGATAGAAACTTAGGAAAACTGGGAAACCAATTGGTGAAAATGAGCAAAACCACGAACAAACGGTGGAACTGAACGAAACTTCAAAGACGAACGGTGAGAACTGAACGAAAACGAAAACAATCGGTGAAACTTCGTGAAACTTCAAGATGAACGGGGAATCTTGCAAGATTCTTGAAAAACCTCCACAAAGCTCGCTACTGAACCTCCAACAACCTGCAGTGGGACAATCGTTTTAGAACGAGCCCCACGGTGGGCGCCAAATGTTCCTGTCGGTTGACCAGATCGTGCTTCGTGCGCAGCTAAAACTCGCGTATCAAGGACTCCTTCATCTTTGTTCCAGATCAAAGACGCAGTGGCGACGAGGGCGCGGCCATGCTTAAGAGAGGTGCCCACGTCCGTAGAAACCCCGTGAAGACGAGTGAGAATATCAGTTAACTTGGCCCGCTTCTCTTCGGTCAAACCCATGCCTGCATACAAAGTTCAAGAGATACGGAGATATGAACCGTGCGAAAGAAAAGCGCAAACGCGATGTTACGGTGACAAGAAACAACAACTCCTAGAGTTCAGGGGTTCTTGAATAAAAAGGGAACCCAGAAACAGAAAGTAATCGGTGCAAAGATTAAGCAAACAGGCAGTTATCCAGAACCAAGTAAATAAGGGTGAATGAGAGTCAGTATTCATACCTGCAAACGATAGAGAATGAAAACAGAGACGCGCAGAGGGAGCATGAGAATGCTTGGGGAAGAAGGCGAAATGATAATGGTTTTGGAGAATGATGTAACAAGCGATTAGACGCGCACATTTTCCAGAGTTTAAAAGCAAATGAAGAAGCGTAAGCGGCGTTCAACCCTAGTCGTTGATCAAAGACACGTGTGCACAGATAAGACAGGCCCAGAAAGACGCCACTTTGGCGCCATATTTACGTCCTGTCGTACAGAACCACGTAGATCACTCGGGGCAAGGACTTAGCCTCTTCGATGAACGAGTTACAGCTCGAGGCTGGGGGGCTTGTGTACCGACCAGTCCTCGGGCGTTGACCAACCACTGGTAATGTTGGTGCCACGTAAGCGGGTCCCACGAGCAGCGCGAACCAGTACCTCGCAAAACACGTGCGCCAAAGGAGCTGAGAGTGGTCAGACATCGGTCTTCAGGATGCACCGACTTGCCACTCAGGAGTGTGGAGAGGTCGGACATCGGAAGTCCAAATAGTAGAGATGGGCCACGAGAAGTGGATCCCAGATCACACACCAGTTATCAGTAAGGGAGAAGCCTAGATCACGAGTGCCCATGCATGTAGAGTTGACGACGCGTTCAGGCGTGACACAAATTATAAAAGTCACTGGAAGGATATGGCCAGCAAGGGCCGCGATCAGAGGTGAGAAGCATGCATGGCACATGAACAGCTAGGGCACTCTCAGAGGAGGGTGACCCCAAAGATCAAGTGCACGAGGAAGCATCCAGGTGGTCATCCCGTCAGAGGTTGCACTCCAGTTGGGATGACCACCTAGATGCCTCCTCGTGCACCTGATCTCTAGGGTCACCCACATCTGAGAGTGCCCTAGTTGTTCACGTGCCATGCATTCAGCTCACCCTTGATCGTAGCCCTGGCTGGCCATATCCTTCCAACGGCTTTTATACTTTGTGTCACGCCTGAACGTGTCTTCCACTCTACATGCATGGGCACTTGTGATCTGGGCTTCTCCCTTCCTGATAACTGGTGTGTGATCTGGGATACACTTCTTGTGGCCCATCTCTACTTTTTGGGTTTCCGATGTCCGACCTCTCCACACTCTTGAGTGGCAAGTCGGTGCATCCTGATAACCGATGTCTGACCACTCTCGGCTCCTTTGGCGCACGTGTTTTGCGAGGTACTGGTTCGCACTGCTCGTGGGACCCGCTTACGTGGCACCAACATTACCAGTGGTTGGTCAACGCCTGGGGATTGGTCGGTACAGGCATACTTTGTAGGCTCTCTAAGAGTATTCTTATATGTTAAGAGTTTTTAATTTCGAAGGACAATTAAAAAGTTATAACCTAGAGATGTTTGTTAACTCATTGTAATCTATAGAGATTTTTTAACTCGTTGTAACCTTGAGATGTTTGTTAACTAGATTTAACTAGTAAAATCTTTTAAGAAGTTTGTTTGAAGAAAAACTTTGGTGTTTTGGTGAACTAATATAAAATCTATTTTAATGTTTTGCTATTTGCTTACTTGCTAGACAATGTGTTTAACTAGATGATCTAGTAGGTAGGTTTGTTTATACGTTGTAAATAAAGTTTAAAATTCTATTCAAGTTTCATTTTTGGACTTAGCTGTCCCTACCAAATTGAAAAATTGTTTCTAACTTTAACAAAAAAAAAAATATTAAAATATTATACATTAAATTTTAATTTCATTTCTATATACCGGACAGTGTAGATCTCTCTCTTTATAAACGAGGCAAATGTTAATTAGTATTGGTAGTTGAGAGTGATTTGAGAATGGGGTTTCAATCTCTCTTTAGTTTCTTATTCTTGCTACTGCCCACAGTCTATTCCTCCCAGTATCTTGGGAACAACCTTCTATCTAATCGGAAGATATTCCCCAAACAAGAAGAAGCCATTACCTCTTATGCTGCCATTTTTGATGCTGGTAGCACTGGAAGTCGAGTGCACGTCTTCCATTTTGACCAGAACTTAGATCTCCTTTACATTGGCAATAATCTCGAATTTCACCAAAGGGTATACCATCTTTTCGGCATCTAATTTTTTGCTTCATAAGCTATAGTCATGCATCTAAACGGTAGTAATCATTCTATCTTCACTTCTTGGTTGTTCTTTAAGACATAACTTTCGTTCTTGTGCTGTAGGTCACACCCGGTTTGAGTTCATATGCGGATAAACCTGAAAAAGCTGCACAATCTTTGATTCCACTTTTAGAGGCAGCTGAAAATGTTGTCCCTCAGGATCTGCACTTCAAGACACCTCTTAAGCTTGGCGTGGGTGTTTCTCTTCTCTTCTCTATAACATGAATAAAGTTTGGTCGAAAATCTGAACCACTTTTTCACATAATGTCTTTTCATTTTATTAATGATGCAGGCAACGGCAGGTTTAAGACTTTTGGAAGGGAATGCTGCTGAAAATATATTGAATGCGGTAACTAACCATGAGCTTCATTTTTCTAACTATAGTCTTTCATATTCTTCGGTTTTCATTCTGTTATCTTTTAGGTTAGGGATATGTTCAAGAACAGAAGTACCCTGAACGTTCAATCAGATGCAGTAGCTATAATTGATGGAACCCAGGAAGGTTCTTATCTATGGGTATGATATGATCTTTCTCTTTAGGCTTTATTCATTTGATTTCACGTTTCATTTTTCTTTCTCATTAACCAAAAAGAATATTAAAAGTGCACGACGTTTAACACTCACTTAAATATGTAAAAAGCTTTCTAATAATTTGACAACAAAAAATAATATAATAATATTTATATTAAAAACTAAAATAAATATAATTAAAATATTAATTTAATCAACTGTGAAGTGGGTATATTTACTCAAAAAGAGTTTCAGTGTATCACAGTCTAAATATATATATAAAAAAAGTTCACTTTCACACCTAAGAAGTAAATACATGACACCCTATTATAATAATATATAATTTTTTATTAATAATAAATAAATTAAATGAATGGAGACACTTCAGATATCTTAACCCTTGAAAAAATCTGGTTCAAGCAGAAAAAAGGCTTAAGAAACAAAAGAGATCTAACCAATTAAAGTTAGTTGTAGAAGGTCAAATCTTGCACCTCGTTGATATAAAAACTTGCACCTCGTTGTTATAATGTGACTGTATTATCCTATTCCAATGTAAAAGTTTTTTCCTTAGTCAGTTCTGGCCTTCTATGGTTTGGTATAAAAAATTGGTAATAGCACTTTGGGTTTGTCAAAAGCAAGGACAGTATACATGATATTGTTCGTTGATATGTTATCAGATATTCTTTTGAAAGATACCACGATGAGCTTACCTATAATTGTTTTTAATTGAAAGATACCACGATGAGCTAACACAGGGTTGCATTGATTCTGGAAAAACATTTGACCTGTTGTGACCCCCAATATCTAATAACCCGGTTTCCATAGCTATCGTTTATTTTTATGAATTTATATAATATTATTTTTATTTATGTCTCTCAAAAAAAAGTATTAATGTATTACTTATTTTATTAAGATAATATTTTTGAAATTTAATATATATATATGTTGGAGATCCCACATCGACTAGAGACTAGAGCCTTTCATTGTATATAAGTGGGTGCAAACCTCAATCCTATGAGCCGGTTTTATGGGGTTGAGTTAGGCATAAAGTCCACTCTTTCTTAATATGGTATCAGAGCCATTTCGAGCCTATCCTAGCGAGTGTTTGTGTTGGGCCTATCGTGTCACCCGCTATCAGGCCGCTATCGGACCATCCAAAATATATAGTCCCACTCGACGGGGGTGTTGAAGAAACCACATCGACTAGAGATTAGAGTCTTTCATTGTATATAAGTGGGTGCAAACCTCAACCCTATGAGCCGGTTTTATGGGGTTGAGTTAGGCTTAAAGTCCACTCTTTCTTAATATGGTATCAGAGCCATTTCGAGCCTATCCTAGCGAGTGTTTGTGTTGGGCCTATCGTGTCACCCGCTATCAGGCCGCTATCGGACCATCCAAAATATATAGTCTCACTCGACGGGGGTGTTGAAGAAACCACATCGACTAGAGATTAGAGCCTTTCATTGTATATAAGTGGGTGCAAACCTCAACCCTATGAGTCGGTTTTATGGGGTTGAGTTAGGCTTAAAGTCCACTCTTTCTTAATAATATATATATTAATGTTTTATTTTGCAATAAATTACATTATTTTATATCTATATATGTATAATGTTTTTGTTTTTTAACATAAAATAGGTTAACAGGATGAATAAATAATTTATTAGTTCTGGAGGCAATTAATGGGGAAATGTTTTTCATATATTGTTGTGTATTTGAGTGGTTCATATAAGTAAGTTGCAGTTTGTATGAGTTGCAGTTGGCAGTGAATTATCTATTGGGGAGGTTGGGAAAGAAGTTTTCAAAGACGGTTGGAGTAGTTGATCTTGGAGGTGGATCAGTTCAAATGGCATATGCCGTCTCAAGGAACACAGCAAAAAATGCCCCACTAGTACCTGATGGAGAGGATCCATACATCAAGAAGCTATATGCCAAAGGCAAAAATTACGATCTCTATGTTCACAGGTTTCATTCCAATTCTTCCTATTCACAGGTTTCTTTATTTATACTTGTTTGATCCTGACTTGAATACAGAAACAATTTTTGAAATTGTTGTGTTTATTTTTATATTGAAGTTATACTGAAATAGTACAGAAAAATAAACTCATGGTATCCAAACACGACTGTTGTATAAAAATATGAAACAAAATGATGTACACTAAATACTAGCTCTGTTTATAGGGATTCTGTTTATGGAAACATGACTTCTTCAGTTCATGGTTAATATGTAGTTTTACACATCATAATTTTTGTATCAGTTACCTGCACTATGGTACAGAAGCTTCTCGTGCTGAGATTTTGAAGGTCAGCGATGGTTCAGCTAACCCTTGCATTTTGGCTGGATATGATGGTAAACAAACACATTGCTTTGATGTCACTCACTTCTTGATGATATGTTGAAAGATGGCAATAAGAAGTGAGTTTGTTAATGTTTATAGGGAACTATACATATTCAGAAGTGGAGTATGCAGTGTACCCTCCAAGTTCAGGGTCCAGTTATGATGCATGCAGAGAGATAGTCCTTAAGGCTCTCAAACTGAACGAGCCATGTTCTCGTCACAATTGCACATTTGGTGGTATATGGGACGGTGGAAGAGGAAGTGGACAAAGAACTATTTATGCTACTTCATCATTCTATTACCTACCCTTAGACGTATGTACTTTATTTTAGCACCAGTTTCTAATTTGGATTTCTTTCCTCAAGGTATACTAATAGTAATTTCATTGTTTGCTCTATAGGTTGGTCTAATTGACGCAAAAGCTCATAATGCCGTTGTTCGTGTTGTGGATCTTGAAAACCTGGCTAAGCGAGCTTGTGGAAAAACATTTGAAGAAGCCAAATCCAGTTATCCCCATCTTTCAAAAGAAAGAGTTCCATTTGTATGCATGGACATTGCATACCAGTATACGTTGCTGGTTGATGGATTTGGTAGGTTTGCACTATGATCACGTTGAACTTGATACAAATTGGTTATTATTATTAATATTATATCTATTTGTTTTTAATTGCTTCTACATTTGTTTCCAGGCATTGATCCTTTGCAAGAGATTACCCTGGCTAAGGAAATTGAATATAAAGATGCTATTGTGGAAACAGCATGGCCTCTTGGCACAGCCATAGAAGCTATTTCATCATTGCCTAAATTTGAACAGTTAATGTATTTTATGTAAGCTTCTACATATGTGGAACCTTAATTATGCAAGTGGTGATGCCCAAATACTAGAAATAAATTAAACTACTAGATGAGGTTGTGTTGGAATAAATGCCCCGAATCAGTCTAATTAATTTTATATCAATCTAACTAATTAATCTGTAATTTTTTTTTCATTTTATTTAATGATGTATGACTCCAAAATCTTTTAAAATCCATAATTTTCAGTTTAGTATATTTATTTTTTTATATAATTAAATTTTAAGTTTAACTTATTTATTTAAGAGAATATGTTGAAAGCAATTTAATTAATCAAATATTAAAAAGCTATTAAAGTCGATGAACAAATTACTTTGTATAGATACCGTCAACGGCCTCACCCAAAAGTAAATTCAATGACTCCTTTTTGGTACATATCAAATAACTCATTTTTTTCCATAATCAATGACTTTTTTTTAGTACCTATTTATGATAGTAACAATTACAATAATGGTTAGCAGTCAAAAAACAGTATTGATTATAGGAAGAATGCTGCCAAGTTGGTCAAGATAAATAGTGTGACAGAAGAATATTTTAAAAAGTTAGTGTCAAATGTTAAACTAACATTACAAAGTGATAAAAATAAATGTTCCTGCCGGTTGATCAGGGTCGTCTTTGCGCGTGACTTGTCCTCACGAGCTGGGGCACCTTTGTTCCACTCCGTCCGTGAATACCTGAAAAGAAATGAACAAAAGGGTGTCCTTGCGGCCGTTTGCACTCCGACGATCAAGTCAGCTAGCGAGAAATATCAAAGGTGACACACCCTCTTAAGGTGGTCGAAAATAACTGTGCTGGAATACTAAAACTGGGTTGCCCTAATTGTCTTCTGCTCACAGTGGGTGCGCAGTAAAGCAACTAGGGTTTGTGCTCTATGTAAGACTGCGAGAATTAGGTCAAAAAACTCGGTCCTTTTCAAATGACCCAAGACCCCTTTTTATATACCTTCTGCATTTAAAGCGCGTTGAAGCGCATTGAAAGCGTATAAAAATGTGCCTTGAAACATTTGATACGTAACTAAGTTAACGTGTACCTTCGCAAACTTTCACTGAAACTTTCACTTGATCGTTATTCTGTGCGGAGGGCCTCACAGTGCCGTAACCCAACTTAGGGTTAATCCGTTGTGTGAGTCCTCCTTCCTTGAAGTGCATCTGGCGCGTGGGATGACTTTCTGGGTGCCAACTCATGCCCCCCAATCTTCAGTCACTTGCCCTAGGGGTGTATCTACCTTTCTCTCGTACCATGCACGTGGTTCTCCCCTGGTCGTGGCCCTCTCATGGGTCGTATTTATCCTAGGGTCTCCCAGTAGTGGCGTGGATACTTCACGAGTCAGGTTACCCCCTACTAGTACTAGAACGTATGGTCTTGAAGTCACTTTTCTCTTCTCTTCGTTACTGTCCTGAACTATCAAGGCCCGAGGCCTCCTTGCGTCGTCTTAGCTTGGCGATGCCTTAACCTGGCGACGCCTTTCTTAGGCGACGCCTTAGCAAGGCGACGCCTCCTGTTGGCAACGCCTCAACCCGGCAATGCCTCAGTCGGTCTATCTGTTGACTTCCTTCCTTGGGTCCCACGAAGGATCCTACCACATGTTGACTTTGACCTTTGGTCAATGTCCGGGGGACGGGACGGTACACAAGCCCCCAGTCTTGAGTTGACAATAAATAATAAAAGTTAATTTGCATTCTCTTTTGGATAAAAAAACATTAAAATTATATTTTATATTAAAAATATTTATATTATAGTGTTAATCAAGTCGCGCAAACAAAATTATAAAAATAAAAGTAATAAAAATTAAAATTAATGTTTACATGAATTAAGTCAATGCTAAACTACAGAGATAATTGATATGTGTGAAATAAAGTTATTAAACATGATGATTGTTTGATCGTGATCCTTCATGCATCTTTTTTATTATAAATTAAAATAATTCATTACTATATTAATTAAATTAATAAACATTTTATAAATTAAACAAATTATTAAACAAATTATTAAACAAATTACTAACTATTAAACAAATTTATAAAATAATTTTTGCATTCTAACAATTAATTACTATTTTATATTCTAAATTAGTTGTTAAAACCTTAGTTAGTTTAGATATTAATTTAAAAATCATTTTATAAATTTTTATTAATAATAAAAACAATTTTAAATACCAATACTTTTTAGTTTTTAAAATAATATTTAATTTAATTAATATAATGACTAATTATTTTTATCCTCTTAATTTAATTATTATTTAATAAATTTTTTGTAGTTCATCTACTATACCTAAACTCTCTCAAAATACACTAATTTTTTTACTAGACTGCCTTCTCAACATATGTTTCTCCAACATTTTCTTTTTCTTTTCCCAGGTTGGGTTGCACACATATATAATTATCAGTTTTTTTTTTCTTACAAAAAATTAAATAAAATAAAAGAGATACTTTAAGGGTACTTTAACCCAGGAGCCATAGTTCCCTGCATCAACCTTAGATAAAGGTTTCAAAAACAAAACACCCTACAAGTAGCCCAAACATATTACAAAGAAAAATAAAGACCAATGCTCGATACTCTCATACAGAACCACACCCATTAACCAACAAACCATAATTCTCTACGCCAAATTGAGATCCCGAAACATAACCTTTTGAATTTGCACCACTAAGCAAAAAGAAAGACAAAAAACTAAGTGGTGCCATCACGTGTCCCCTCATTAAACAGCCAACACAATACCACATACAAATCATAGTCATAGACCACATACAAATCATAGTCATAGTGCCATAGATAAAACATAACTACATAGTTTTCTTTAACTACAACAGAACCATTAGCTTTAGATCCAAGAAATAGGTTTCCTACTCCCCCATACGACTTCCAAGCCAGACACTTGACTCAAAGAGTTCTAAGGAAAGGAGTTGTTCTGGCATTCTATTGCTTCCATGATTTAGTTACGTTTTTATTGCTTCCAGTCACAATCCCTATGTATCCTACCATCCAGAAACAACCTCCTTCTTCCTTATCATACTGATAAACACAAGCCAGCACTTCTCTTTCTTCCACTCTACTTCCATTAACCTACATATGTTGACCGTAAGTGCTCCTTTGCTTTACAGATTTTAACCTCTTTGAACGCCTATAACCGCGCTTCACTCAACCCTGTGACGAACAGCAAAAACATGTTGCCCAGCATGTCCCTATACCAAACCTGCATCTCCGCAGCACACGATCCATCAGAGCCTCCCAACTTTTAATAACAGACCAGAGCAGTTACTCCTAGTCCAACATATCTGAATTTTTCCTTTCATTCTAAATTCCAGTAACCCCCTCTCTTATAGCTCGTGTATCAACAACCTCCACTTCAATAACTTTGCAGACACAGACCGGGATATAGAACCCAATGAGAAAATGAATAGCTAAAAGCGTAAGTGAAATATTTCTTCAACATAACTACCCCTTGTTTAAACACAACCAAGTTTCTTTGTTCCCATATACTCCAGATAATTGCAACCCATACTTCCTTCCAGACTTGATTTTGTTTGAAAGATAAGTGAACTAAGTGAAAGCTCTCAAAGTGGTTCATAAGGTCCTTGTGTTGAATAGACAAGATACCTATCCACCTGAGACAAAGTGACCACACTTTTTGTGCAA
Source organism: Phaseolus vulgaris (assembly GCF_000499845.2). Lineage (NCBI taxonomy): Eukaryota > Viridiplantae > Streptophyta > Magnoliopsida > Fabales > Fabaceae > Phaseolus > Phaseolus vulgaris. Next base: position 20,022,338 of record NC_023759.2, read on the forward strand.
AGATACAAGACAGAAAAAGATGATGATTTGATTCTTTCGCTGCTTTACATAGCACACAAATAGTGGAATTGACGACCATACCTCTCCTAGTGAGATTTTCATAAGTTGGAAGTCTCCCAATCAAAACCCTTCATGCAGTGAACAGAGCCTTGGGTAGCGCTTTAACTTGCCATAGGAGTGAGTACCCATCATGCGATATCCCATTGGGAGACTGACATAAAGTCTGGTATTCAGATTTCACAGAAAAAACTCCATTTGAATCCCTGTTCCACACCATTACATCCTCGACTTCCTTTCTCGGACTCTTCCCTATAATAAGGTTCATCAATTCTACCTCCATAATGCTTTCCCACTCAAATCTAGACCTTCTCCACCTTAACCTCCATGACCACTCCGTATCCTCCCAAAAGCCTACCTCACTCACCTTCTTTCCATGATCTAGAGATATGATATGCAACCTGGGAAACAACTATTTAAGCTTTTTCTTGTCCACCCAGGCATCGTCCTAGAAATTGATTTGATCCCCTGAACCAACTTTCCATGAAACATATTTCCCACCTTGATACCACTTAAAAAGTTCTCCTTTAAAGCTTTACGAACTAGCCCAGCCAGGCCTTCTGCTACGATAAGGAAGAGAAATGGAACCAGAGGGTCATCTTGCCTCAATCCTTGTGAAAGATGGAACTCCTCCGTTGGACTACCATTAACCAAAACCGATACCGTAGCTGTCTCCAAACAACCCTTCACCCACTTTACCCATTTACTGTGAAACCCCATTCTATGTAACATGTCCAACAAAAAACTCCACCTAGCTGAGTCATATGCCTTCTCAAAGTCTATCTTCAAACACACCCCACTCCTCCTACTTCTCCGTACCTCGTCGATCACCTCATTGGCCATCATGACACTTTCTAACAGCCCCCTATCTTTCAAGAAGGCTGACTGAACATCATCTATAATCATAGCCATGACTTCCTTGATGCGACCTGACAACACCTTCATTATGATCTTATATAAAGCCCCCACTAGAGATATAGGCCTGAAATGATCAATCATAACTGGGTCTTTCACTTTAGGAACAAGAGCAATGAAGGATGCATTGCAACCCTTTGGAAAGCTTCCATATTCTTGGAACACGTACACAACATCCATGATATCCTTCTTTAAAGACTCCCAATTGCTCTTAATGAAATTAAAACTAAAGCCATTTGGGCCGAGCTCTTCGATCCTTCACACATCCACACTGCAGCCTTTACTTCTTCGTCAGAAAACCCCTCTACCATTCTCAAGCTAACCTCCTCAGGAATAGACATGAAGTCCACAAAGCTAAGCTTAACACCAAGGCCAGAGGTAGCCATGAACCTTTGCTCGAACACTCGTTTAGCTTTCCTTCATACAGTTTTCGGTTCTTCGCACCACTAATTATCCACTTCTACTCCTTTAATTTCATTCCTGAGTCTTCTCCACCTCATAAGAGAGTGATAGTATTTGGTATTAGCGTCCCCATATTTAAACCATATAGATCTAGCTTTCTGTCTGTTTAAAGATTCCAGTTTTTTCTCTACAAGCTTTTGTTGGCTAAGTAGCTCCAGCCTTCTCATATTTTCTCCCTCCAAGAGATCACAGTTTGCATCCTTGGTATCTAGCTTCTGAATCTCCTTCATGATCTTACGCCTATTATCTTCATGATTCCCAAAAACACTCTTATTCCATTCTTTGAGGTCACCCTTCAATTTATCTTTGAATTTAGAGATACCATTTCCCTGCACCTCATAAGTGTTCCACTTTTCCTTCACCAATTCCTTGAAACCAGGTTCCAAAAGCCAAGCGTCTATTGTTTTAAACGGCTTGGGACCCCAGTCTTTAGCCCAAGACTTGACCACTATAGCACAGTGATCCAAAACCTCCCTTGGTTGCACATATTGCTTACTCATAGGCCACATCTGAAGCCACTCCTCGGATACTAGTATTGTATCTAATCTACTTTTAGAAGACCCGTCTGATTTGTACCACGTGAACTTTTTACCTACAATAGGTATGTCCACCATTAGATTCTTATCAATGAACTCATTAAAATCTTTAATCTCCTTCTTCTGGTTCGAATAACCTTCCACACCTTTCCTTTCCTCTACACACCTGACAACATTAAAATCTCCACAACAACACCATACCTCATTCTGATGAGAATTTCTGATAGCAGACAGAGCATCCCACATGGCAGCCTTGTCACTTAGAGAACCAGCAACATAAACATTAACGATAACACATAAACAGTTTGATTTAGAATGGAGACCGACAACAGCTATAAAACCTCTTCCAATAACGTGAGAACTGTAAATGAAAGCTTCTTTATGCCACATAGATAAGGTACTCCCTACCCCGTTTACACCTTCATTATGTACCCAACCAACTTTACTATCCCCCCACAAATCAAAGCACCTCCTATCAGAGAACTCCGTAACTTTGATCTCTTGTATGCACACAAAATCCGCACCCTCCATAGCAATTAGATGCTTAAGATATTTTGCTTTTATTCCTCCCTCTAACCCTCTGATATTTAGGTTAACAATAATCATATACAACTACTCTTATCACCCTTCTTCGACTTACTCACGACTTGCCTGTCCCTAACCTCCAAAAGCTCCATTTCTTTTATCAGAATACCATCCTCTCGTGAGCTTGACGCCCCCAGATTTTTGCCTAAGTTCCAAATTCTGGTTGATTCAGATTCGACACACTTTTTCCTAATACGATTATTGCCGCACTCAACAATTTCAGAATCAGACATAGCATAGGAATTTGAGATTGACCTGGTCAGATATCTATACCCATAGTGTAGAGAACCCATGCCCCCTTAGAGCGCCACCGCCGCTGAACCGTTCGGGCCCCTTGCTCCCACAACGAGCGTAGGTAACACACTCTTTTTGGGGTTTGACATTCATTCGATGCTGTAGAGTCCTCCCCTCCATTCCCAATGTCACTCTTCTGCTTCCTCGTATTTCCCCCGTTACATTCCACCTCAATAATTTTTAGGAGATTGGTTGGATTTGTACAAGAATCCTTTGGACTACTTTGCGGACTGGAAAATCCTTTTTTACCCTCAGACGCCGACTGCACCACCCTCTCAATCTCTGACGTCGACACTTGGCCTTCATCCTGTTCTGAATCACATACTCCTTCAATAGTTTTCCCTGACTCTGAAACGCAACCAACACTGGTACACAAATGAGCATGTGAACCAGTTCCCCTAGACTGAGCCGCATTTAATTTGGGCTTAGCACTAAGATGACTAAACGACTCCACCACTTCTACTAGGTCAGTCAGGGAGTTTTGTATCGCCTCACACGCAACATTAACCTTTTGTGTGACAGCCACAACTGTCCCCTCCGTAGCTACTCCCTGTGGGCTCAGATACTTTTGTGTGAAAGAAGAAGCGTTTTTTTGCTGATAGATCTCTACACCTACTGCACATTCCCCTTGCAAATCCTTTTTTGTTTGTTTTGAAGTCGTACCTTCCCCTCTACTTTTCTTCGGCCACCAGTAGCTCCGTCCTTCATTTCCCCCCTCTTCATTACTTAAGTTTGCAGAAACCAAAGAATCTTCAACGAACGAGTCAAAAGACGATACACTATCTGAGGAGCCTTCATGGTTATAAACGCACTTGCATTTATTATCTTCTCCATCATAATAATTCACCTCCTCAACAATGGTAATGTTGTACAAAACCCCATTAATCCAAAAGCCCTTAGCCAACTCTACCTTGAGAGACTTTAACACACGCACCTTAAACTGGGCATACTCCAGACAATTCCAAGACAGAGTAGCTTCGTCAATCTCCACCAGCATTGCTACTTCCTCCGCAACCTTTGAAAAACACTCCTTACTCCATAAATTTAGAGGTAGTCCATAACATCTAACCCAAACTCGTTTATAACTTACCACAAGAGACTCTAATCAAGGTTTAATGTCTTTAAATAAATTGACGAACCAATCATTATTAAGCTTAACAATGTCTTTCATTCTTTCCTCTGCCTTAGGCGTCATAAGGACGATATTGTCACCCAAATATTTCACCTTGATCATGCTCATCCCCCCTTAATGCATTCTTCCTGTAGAAGCTCAAAGTTATGTTCGGCCTTCATGTGCCTTACCATACTCTTTGTCATCCATGGCAAGATATGTTTTTTAGTCGTGAATTTCTAACAACCTCAGCATAAGACTGTTTAACGACGTCATTTCTAAGAGCCTCCTTTCCTGTTTTTTTCCTCCACTCCTCTTTGTTCTTCCTCTGAACATAAGGATGAACACTACCACCGCTTCTGTTTTTCTCACCCGATAATGCTCTACCATATCTCTCAAGCCCTTCTCTCCTGTACCTTGGTAGGTTAACATGAAGCTTCATGTTTCCAATATAACAACGATATAGGTCCCTCTCTAGGCTCACAACATCTCCTACATCAAAGAATCTCACGAACCCAAATCTTCTGCCCACCTATTAAGCCGTTCAGAAATAAAGACTTCCTTAACCCTAGCCAATTTTTGAAACAACTTAAGCATTTCAAACTCTCCATGACTATCTGGGAAATTGGAGAAAAAGAACGTAGTGTTAGGATTGGTTGAGTATTATCGACTCCTCGTCACAGGTCTTCTCCACGATTCCTCTACCCTTCTCTCCTTCATTGATGAAAAGTTTGTTGAGATGATAAATTGTGTAATGGAAGGGAAGGAAGGAGGGGAAATGCGCAAGAGAATGAAGGCACTAAAAGAAGATGCTGCTAACACTCTCAAAGTTATTAAGGGAGCATTGTCTGACAATTTTGCTTCATCAACTTTTGTTTTTAATTTTACACACTCCTTCACAACCCATAAACCTTTCTCTTCAAATGTGTTTTCTACTATAAACTATTTCAAAAAATATTATGCTTCCTCACTATCCTTGTCATATTAACACATTCATGGTAGTATTACTTTTTTCTCCTTTGCAACCTAGTTACTTAACCTATTTGCCTCATTATTATCTTTCATTTACATTTTGCATGACCTTTGTTAGGACTTCTTCTTTCTCTCCTTCATAAGAAACCTCCATCTTTTTAGCCATGATCTACAAATTATTTGCTTCTTCCAAGTCATTATTCCTACAAAAAATGTTATTGCAATTGTTGATACATTCATTAGAAAGATGGCTGCAAAAATCTAAGTTATTGCAATTGTTGATACAATTATTTGCTTTTTCTAAGTTTTTTTTTTTTTCATTTCTCTCACTCTCATACTCTCTAACCCAAGCTTTAAGTTAAGTGACTCATACATAACATTTCCCCTGCTGAGAAAGTGGTCCCCTAGTGACACTTTTTGAAGACGACTCATCAACATAAAAGTTAGAAAGGTTTAGGAGAGTGCCTTGACATTTTGTATTACCTGGACTGATATGAGAGGAGCCTTGTGGTCTCCTGAAAGTATGCAAGCTCAAGTGGTTTGCACGACTATCAATCTACGCTTTGATTTTTTATTTGTCATTTTGTCATGGTTGTATTTTGTTGTGATGTGATGTTGGGTTTTTTTATAATAAAAAGCAAGAAACATAATAATAAGATGGAAAGAACACACTTTTATTAAGGTTATATATACAGATTCTAATAAAATATATTATGTACCATTTACTCTCATTACAATATTTATATATACAACATAGACTAAGGGAATAAAAGAACACAATTTCAGTACTAGATTATTCTCTCCTCTCTTCCATCAAATGGTCTAATTTTGATCTTACCAAATTATCTGCTATACATACATGATATAGAGCCAAATATTAGAATTCTCCATGTTGACTTCAAATCATGTAAATCTTTCAACATCATCTTCCTTTGTCTTCAAACAAAAAATTAATCCACTCCAAGCACTATCTGAACCTTGATCTTGACAAGAACATCGTAAACACATCCCCATTGTTTTACTTCGAGGCTATCATCTCGATTTTGACCTCTGAGAGTGAACAACATCTCTCACAAAGTGTAGTGTAATGTTTATGTTTGGTCCCCCGGTGGTATTATGCCTCTATTACCCCCTATTTAAGCGTCATATACTTTACTTAGGTAGTAAATAAAGCCACCACTTATTGTAAACTAGATTTCCATCAAACTACGATACTAAAAAATGCAAAAACATATTTAGAAAATGACTTTCTACTATCAACATTCCTTGCATAATCAACATCTACAAACCCTTTCAAAACAACTCTATTATGTGTAGTTTTTCAATACACTAGACCAGACGATACTATTCCATTCAACAATCTTTGTACCCAATTCAAAGTCTCTCAATGAACACGTTCTGAATCTACTATGAAGTTCCTAACCACACTAATAGCATGCGCCAGATGTAGTCTACTATAGATCATCACATACATTATGGTCCTTACTCTATTATTATATGGAGTAGTCTTCCTTTCCCTCCTTTCTTTCTTTGAAATAAGAGCTTGGGTAACCTAAAACTTTGTGTGATGTCCCTATAGGTTTATATTCATGCATCCTAAACCTCTCAACAAACCATCTTCTACAAGTATCTTATTGAGACAGATGCAATTTGATTCCTTTGTATGTTCATCCCCATAATTCCTCTGGTGGGACGAAGATCCTTCATTTCAAACTCTGAGCTTATTTTTTTCTTTAAGCTCCTCTAATTAATTTTAGACTTGATGGCTATAAGGATATTACATATAAAAGCAAAAAACAACACATACTATTTTTCTCTTTGAGGATGTAGACCTAATTGTCAATTGTTCCTCTAAAACTTTTTCTGCCTTAGGAACTGATCAAATCTCTTCCAGAATTGCCTTGGACTATTCCAAACCATACAATGACTTTTCCAAGAGACACACATTCCTCTCTTCTTTCAACAAACCTTTCAGGTTGCTACACATAAACAACCTCCCCCAAGATTCAATGAAGAAAGTTATCTTTACGTTTAACTTTTCCAAGACCATGATGTATTGGTTAACAATAGACATCAAAATCTTTATTGAACAATGTTTTACCACAGGTGAGAAGATCTCATTATCGTCTACCCCTTCCACTTGTGTAAACCCTTTCACCACCAGTCTAGCATTGGACCTTTGTCCCCCTACACTTGGTTTCCTTCCTTTTACTTAAATACTCACTTGCATCTTACCACCTTCTAGTTTCTTGGTAGATCAACGAGCGCCCATGTGTCATTCTCCTTTAGAGATTTAATCTCCTCCTCCATGGAAACTTTCACTACTAACCTTCTACGTCTTCTATAACCTTCTGGAAGCTTCTACTCTCTTAACCATCTATCTCTTTAGTTGTCAAATCATAAAATGATCAACATATCAAATTTCTCCTCTCCCTATCACGTGTAAATTGATAGGCGGAATCAACCTCTACACATTTAGACCTTCTAGAGTAAAAGGTAGAAGGTTGGTTTACATCATTTGATGCCCCATTATCTAGCACCTCTAGACAGCCTAATCCATCATTAGAAGGTTCCACCTTAACGTGGACTTTCTCCTTGCCCTTCTTTGGATCTTTGCGCATCACCATAATCATTTTGAGTTTCATCAAATATGACATCCCTACTAACAAATCATCTAACCTCTCTAGGCTCCAACCTCCACAACTTATACCCCTTCACACCTTTTACATATCCAATAAAGATACACCTCTCAGTTTGTGCTTCTAGTCTTGTTTTTTACATGTGCAAATGTCAAGATGCACTCATACTCTTATAATCTACAGGCCTTCCACTCCATACCATATAAGTCTTGCAATTTAGAGGAGATGATTGAATTTTGTTAATAAGGTAGAAAGCAATGTTTGCAACTTATCTCCTAAAGGCCTTAAGCAATGTGACTACTAGCAACATACATCTCATCCTCTCCAAAATGGTTTTGTTCATCCTTACAACCAACTCATTTTAATATGGTGTGTCTATAAATATCTTATGTCTCTTTATACCTTTAACCCTATAAAACTCATTGAACTCGTTGAAATAAACTTCAATCCATTTCTTATATTAAACACTTTTAATTTAGTCCCGTACTCTTTACTCATCATAGTGTGTCACTCTTTGAACCTCTTTGAAAAGTATCAATCTTACTTTTCACAATATACATCTACACCCTCTTTGAATAATTGTCTATCCATGAGTCTAAGCCCGAATTAGATCCTATATGTTTGCAAGAGCATACTCAAAAGATCTACTAAACATGTTTACAACTCTCAAACTTTAATCTAAGACTTAATTACAAATTCCAGCTCTCCATCTTATAAACTTTTAATAGGTTCTGTTTCTCTAACTTCACCAAATCTCTTTCGCTATTGTGTCTCATTATCATTGTCACAAATTTACCGTATCTTACATCTTCTGATTAGTCACAAACACATACAGATAATTAATTGAACCATCTACGATATATTTTATCTGGAATAATCTTCTGACTAATTACAAATGCGTGGTGAAAGTAGTTTATTATAGAGAAGAAATAAATTATCGTGTCAGTTTCTCGTAGATGCTAACTGCAGAATTTTTTTTTCTTTTAGTACGTGCAACATGATGATATAGTTATTTATACATCATGCCATTGTTTGTCAGGGACAAAAATCAAAGTTAACGATTCCTTTTAGAAAAGTAATCAAACTCTATGAAACGGATTAGTTCGAAAAAATATTTTATTCATCCTAAACATATTCTAAATCATTAAATTAACAAGTCCTCCTGGAACACGAGTTCAGTTGAAGATATATTAAATAAGCGTTTTGAATATTAAAATACGATATAATAAATAAGCACATGGCTTGCACCTGAAGTATAAACTTCGAAGTAGTAAATAATGTATAAATAAATAATTTTATATTCTCTAGTGTATCATATTATTATTGTAAAATAATATAACAATATTAATAAAGTAAACAAGTCATTCCGGCTGACCAAAATAGTAGCACACGACAGTCATAATGGGTGCAGCCATAATGGGTGGAGCCCCATGTTTGTTTTTAACTACTGAAAAGATTTCTTTAAAATTCAAAAAGTAAAACACGTATATTTGATAAATTATTAACTAAAAGAAATATTTTAATAGAAATTATTTAGCTAAGATTAATATAATTTTAATAATTAATTTAATTAATAAAACCTTCAATAAAATCACAGAAATTTTTAATCTTAATTAAATTTTAAAGGTTTATTCTAAACTTTTAGTAAAACACTAGTGCAGATAAGTTAAACAAATGCGGCTATTTTAAATTTACAAATGCGGTCATAGAACCGCATTTGATCAACACGCATTTGTAAATCTGGAATTTACAAATGCGGTCCTATGACCGCATTCATAAATCACATTTACAAATGCGGTCATTTTAGATAACCGCATTTGTATATTATTCTGAATTAGGGAGTGGGTTTGGGGTTTAGGATTTATGAATGCGGTCTTGGTAAAAACCGCATTCATAAATCACTATTTACAAATGCGGTCATTTACTAAGACCGCATTTGTAAATGCGAATTCACTATTTACAAATGCGGTCTTGGTAAATGACCGCATTTGTAAATAGTGTTTTTTTTTTTTTGGTACATCCTGTTTTGTGCAGAAACCATATTTAAATAACCTGCATAATGATTAAACCCAGCCAGACAAATACAAAAATGTAGTAACCAATTGAAATCATCAAAATGTACATTTACAAGTGATCAAATTACATATAATAAAACCACTAATGTTGTTTACTTATGCTAGAGTTATAAAAATTAATGAAGTATGTGGACCAAGAATCTCTAACATATGAAATGCCTTCCTCACTCATTGGTGTTTCTTCTGTGAATAACTGCATTGCAAAGTTGACATAAATTAGTTTCTAGATATATATATGTTCAAGAATTATAAAAATGATTTAACATATACCTCCTTCCAACCAGTTTTAACACCTAGTCTTATAATGGTAATCATCCATTGCATAATGTAATAGCCACACTCATAGCTTCCTGGTTGTTTATTACACTATATAATTCAATAAAAAGTAATATGTTAGTATATTGATAAACAATGATAATAGAGAAAGAAAAAAATTACAAACCTTTACTCTTATGTAGTTCAAATTATTTGAACTGGATCGACCTTTTAGGATGTTATATCCACGCCATGAACTGGTTAATACAAAAAACCTCGTTAGTAGATGGTTAATTAGTAACATATACAAAGTTAAGTTTATACTATACTTACGTATCAATGATATCCTTAAACTTTGTGGGCATCTTCTTGTGTAGGGAACAAAACCACACAGCAGTCTTATCAACCATTGATAAGACAAGTAACTGCCAATGATGCCTATATGATCATTGAAAAGAGTTAGTAAATATTTAAAACATGAAATAATAATAATTGATGACATATAATTAAACTTACTCATTAATGTAAGGGCATAAATAAATTTTTTTTCCCTCTTTTTCCAGGATGTTAGTGATGTATGCTTGAGTCTCAGTTGAGTTTGGTCCAACGGGATTAGTATATGCAGGATCTACGAATCCATACATATTTTCCTTCCCCTCAGTGATACAGACTCTATGCAAAAACCTACAAGTTTTTAGTTAAAGCATAATCAATAATAATTTAACATAAAGTAAATTGAATAATAGGTAAAGATACTTACATCATAAAAAATTGAATTATACTTATATTGAGCTCCTGGTTCCCAGATATAAATTCTGATAAATCTGTGTTGTAAATCATCAGTGGCAGTTCAGTGTTGATTTGAAAAAATGTATTATCCCACAGAACTGGAAAAGGATCATTGCCAATCTGACTAGCAATGAGACGTAGGGAAGCCATAGGATCGTCAACTGGAACCTCACGCTTCTTTTTCGGAGTTGGTGGCTGAAAAGGTTCCTACAAGATAAACAACATTTGTATTAAATTATATGTAATATATAAATATAAATAAAAAATAATATAATGAAACGAAATTATTACATGAGGTTCGGGCATAGATCGAATGAGCTCTCTGGGCCAGGCAACGAATGTCTGAAATGCATCGGCCATAGTGGTTACCTCATCTGAAGGTAGTGGAACACGAGCATCAGGAAATCGTACTTTTTCAACAGTTACCTTCGCCACATCAGGGGAGAGAGGAACGCTATGTAAGGTGGTGGCGTTTTTATAGACTTTTCCAAGTGCCACCACCCGAGGAAGTTTGCCGCCCACTACCAGTAGCTCACAATCCTCTGTCTGCCCATTGATATCATCCCCTGATGTTGGAGGAGCCGCACAACTCCCCTTTGTGCTCTTGGGAGTGGGACTAACAAGGGGTTCAATCGGCTCAGCACAAACTTGTTGCGATAGAAACTCTTGTCGCATTCGATCATTCTCCTTTTTCATCTGCAGCCACATCAAATCAGTCTCCTTTCTCATCTCCTCCATTATTTCTTCACGTAACTTAGTCTTCATTTGAGTTTCCTTCTTGGAGGAGGAGGATGGTTGTCGTTCTGAAACTCCAAAAAAAAGTTTAATTCCGACCCCTTGTCCAGCGGCACGAACACGACCAGAGTGTTCAGGTCGTCCGATTGCTTCAACCAGGATATCGTGACGACCTTCAGCAACAAATGTACCGTCGGATTCCAAGGAATCCTGCAAGAGTACACAAAAATCATATTTTCAATCATTAATATAATTAATGCTTTAAAAAAATTGAAAATAACAAAAATAACTTACAATTTTTTCGATTATAACCCCGGATTGCTCGGAACTTGGTGCACCGGACTTTTTAATTCGGGCCCTCTTCCATTTTTCATGGCGAAAAGGTGGTGGAGGAGAAGTGACCCCTGTTTCCACATTCTCAGAATACGTCCCCTGTTGAGATTTCTCCTTTTCCACCATCAGTGTTTGCTCAAGTTTTCTATACCCCGAACGAGACATAACGTGCGGGGTAAGATTCTTCAAAGCTATCTCTTGAGCTTTCTTCCGACGATCCTGTCATAATTGAAATAAACAAACTGAAGTAAATAAGATAAACTTATTAATGTTATATAAACAAAAAAGTTACTTCACTTACCATCCAAGCCTCATTTTCACGGCTTTCTCTAAAAAGACGCCATGTTTCTTCATCAATATGTTGGTACTTTAAACATGGATTTTTGTCTTTAAGGTCGCCAAAAATGTATCTCGAAGTCAGTCTTGACTTAAAGGTACGAAATTTAAGTGCGATATTGGATAATATCTTTGATCGAGATTTTCTTACAATATTCACACCACGTAAACATTTACTTGTAGAACGCCTGTGGTGCCATGAATTAGCTGGAACACCTATTGGATTTGCTTTTGTCATGTACTCTGAACAAAATTCAATACTTTCTTCAGCTATGTACCTTTCAATCATTGAAGCCTCTGGACGATAATGATTTTTCACATAACCTTTCAAAATTTTCATATACCGCTCAACAGGATACATCCATCTTAAGTACACTGGTCCACACAATCTAACCTCTCTTACCAGATGCACCACTAGATGAACCATGATGTCAAAAAAAGACGGAGGAAAAAACATTTCCAATTCACACAAGATAACAACAATTTCATTTTGAAGTTCATCTAGTTTTGAGGGATCAATGACTTTACAACAGATGGAAGAGAAGAATGAGCACAAACGGGTTATGGTGTGTCTAACATTTTTTGGTAAGATCCCACGGATAGCTACCGGCAACAATTGTTGTATCAAGATGTGACAATCATGAGACTTCAACCCAATTAACTTCAAATCTTGCATTGACACTAGACTCTTCACATTTGAGGAATGTCCTTGTGGCACTTTCACACCCTTTAGACATTGACAAAAACTATTTTTTTCATCTTTTGACATTGTGTAACAGGCTGGGGGCAAATATGTACGCTTACCCATTTGTATGGGTGCCAACTCGCCGCGTATGTTCATCTCAATCAAATCTAAACGAGCATTTAGACCATCCTTCGTCTTCCCGTTAATGTTAAGAAGTGTACCAATTAAGCTATCACACACATTCTTCTCAACATGCATTACATCTATACAATGTCTGACTTCTAACCTCGACCAGTACGGAAGATCAAAGAAGATTGATTTCTTCTTCCAAATATTTGTCACAGATGACTTTTTTTTGGACTTGCCGAAGGTGTGGTCTATGTTATTTACCTTTTCGTAAACCTCAACACCGGTTAATGGAGTTGGTGGACCACTACCCTCTTGGTGTCCATTAAAGGCTTTTTTCAACCTCCGGTAAGGATGATGACTTCTAAGAAACCTCCGATGCCGAAGATATACTGTTTTCCTTCCATGTTTCAATTGTTGAGAAGCAGTGTCTTCTTCGCATATTGGACACGCTTTGTGACCCTTAACACTATAACCTGATAAGTTACCATATGCCGGAAAGTCATTGATGGTGCAAAATAACATGGCATGAAGCTTGAAAGTTTCATTAGCAAATCCGTCAAATACTTCGACACCCTGGTCCCACATTAACTTCAAATCTTCAATTAGGGGACTTAGATAAACATCAATATCATTCCCTGGTTGTTTCGGACCGGATATCATCATAGACAACATCATGTATTTTCACTTCATGCACAATCCAGGAGGTAAGTTGTAAATAACTAGTAATACAGGCCATGAACTGTGATTTGTACTCATATTACCAAACGGATTCATTCCGTCTGTAGCTAAACCAAGTCGGATATTTCTTGATTCTTTACCAAATTCTGGAAAGTCATCATCAAATTTCTTCCATTGAATAGAATCAGCTGGATGTCGGTACATGCCATCGCATTTCCTCTCATCTGCATGCCATCTAAGATTCTTAGCATCGTCTGGGTTTGCAAACAAACGCTTCATCCTTGGAATGATGGGAAGATACCACATAACCTTCATTGGGGGTCCATGCTTTTCCATGTCATCAATAGAATCATCATCTTTTTGTTTCAACTTATAACGTGATAACCCACACCTCGGACAACTTTTCAACAATTCAAAATCTTTCCGGTATAATATACAATCATTAGGACATGTATGTATCTTTTTGTACTCCATACCCATTGGACAAAGAATCTTTTTGGCCTCGTAATTACGATTAGGTAGACTATTTCCCTCTGGAAGCATATCCTTCAACAGCTGGAGCAATTCCGTGAAGCTTTTATCAGTCCATCCGTTTATTGCCTTCAAATTCATCAATCTTAACACCGCCGACAACCGTGTGAAGTTAGTTGATCCAGGATACAAAGGAGTCTCTGCATCTTTTGACATACTTTCATATCCATGCGCTTTTGCAAAACACTCAGCTCCCACATCACGAATCATGTCCTCCAATCGATCATCATCTCCATCATCGTGTACTGCTTCATCCATGGTAGAACCCACATATTCTTCAGTTACGGAAACACGTGGTAAATTTAATAATTCACCATGCCATGTCCAAGTTGTATAAGATCGAAGAAACCCATCACATAGCAGGTGTTCCCTCATGATATTCACATCCAGTATCCTTCCATTCAAACAGTTAACGCACGGACACCTGATCTTTGCTCCATCATGACCACTAATAATCGCGTTACGCTGTGCAAATTGTATAAATTCCTCTACTCCCCTTTCGTACTCATCACTTATACGAACAGCATTAATCCAACTTCGATCCATTATATATTCTGGAATATAGTTAGGATTTTCTAATAATTAGTATTCTCTTCAATCTCACACATTTGCCGAGGGTCGAACACCCCCGGACTCAATCCAAACACGATATTTCTATTCTAAAAGTAACAATAACTAACATAACATAAAACTTTTATTAAAATGTAATTAACAACTAACTAAATATTTCACTTCTAAAATTAAAATTCTAGAACAAAGTTTAATACACTATAGAATTATAATTCCATAAAGATTAATATCATATTCATTTTTATTTAAGTAAAAGTAGTTTAAAGTGACAATTATAAAAAATAAATGATGCCAGGGAAAAAAAGAAAGATATGCAAAGAGAAAGTGCAAAAAATAAAAATAATTACAAAAATAGAATTTATATATAATATAAATTTAAGAAAATAGAAATTATATAATACAAAAATTCAAAATACACACAAATATATAAATTATTAGTTATTAGTTATATACATTCCAAGTTATATTAGTTATTAATTAAATATATATTATAATACAGAAAAATAAAAATTCAAAATATTAAATATGAATTCAAAATTTTAAATATAAATTCAAAATATTAAATAAATACAACACCAACCTTTAGGTTGATGGTGATCGGAGACGTAGGCGAAGGCGGTGGCGGAAGCAGTGGCGGTGACGGAAGCAGTGGCGGTGGCGGAGCAGAAAAAACCAGAGAACCAATAGAACAGTAACCACCTATATGCAGAAAACGAGTAAGGAAACGAAATGACAATGCCAAGGAAGTGAATAATGACAATGACAAAAACGAAAAACGAAAACAAACGTTGAAGCAGAGAGAGCTGAAACTTACAATGCAAAGCGGAGACAGCTGAGAACGTTGAAACGAAGAGCGGAGAAGACGAAAGTGAAAGTGAAAACCAGTGGCGCGCTTCTATTTTTAGGGTAAAATTGATTTACAAATGCGGTTCTAGGGTAAGACCGCATTTGTAAATCAATTTAATTACAAAAATGCCACCGCGTTTTTTACAAATGCGTTTAAACGCAAAGCCGCACTAAATAAATAGTCGTTGTTTTCAAATTTTGTACTAGTGAAATAACGGAGGTTCTTTTAATATTCATTAATTATTAAAGATTTATTCTAAAATCTCACGAAAATAATGAAGATTTTTTTAACTTTTGTTAACTTTCAAAGGTTTATCTTAAAACCTCCACAAAATAACCGGGTTTTTTTAACCTTAGTTAATTTTTAAAGGTTTATTCTAAAACCTTAACAAAATAATTGAGGATTTTAACCTTAAATTTTTAAAAAATTATTATAAAACTTTAATAAAATATTTTAGATTTTTTTAAATTTCAATAAATAGATATAAATATATTTTTTATAAATAAATAATTTTAATATATTTGATAACTAAATTATTTAAAACTTTTAAAAGTGTAATTTTAAGAAGTAAAAATTTAACAAAGATTTGATTCTTTTAGCAATATTTAATATAACATCAATAATAAATTTAATTAAAAAATTAACTTTTTTGTTTAACCTCCTGTACTGGACCAGAGCGCTCAGATATCAGCGTTCGGTGGTCGGAGCTTAGAACTTGCCATAGGCAGGTCAGCTTGGCTCTTGGACCAAGTTGGTGGGTCATGTGATTAGGCCCCAAATGTATGTGTTAGTTCCTTTTCCGTATAACCCTTTATGCATAAGGCCCATGCGACTAGTGACGGGTGGTTTTAGACATTGGGGTGTACTTAGTGCGCATGGGGTCTAGCTTAAGTAAACGTTTCCTTTTAAACCTAAGCTCATGTGTGTTAGGGAACGTAGAGGTTAGGTTGCATGTGTTCAAAAGATAGCGTAGCGCCACGCTGACGGTGGCTACGTAAACACATTGAACCCCTGATGCTGGTACATGAGTTGGTACCTTGGTGGTTATTCTGTTATTATTTTATGCACTCCATAGAGGAAAGATTTTGTTCGGTTGCAGCACCAAGAGAGTGTGCCCTTGAACAAAATATTTTCTTGCTAAGTATGCTTTCAGTTGAGATTATATTCTCGTGAAGGAAAGTTGTTACAAGAGGTAAACTATAAAAGGGACTTGAGATCCCAGGTTAAGGTACGTTGTTTCTAAGACTAAAACTTACTACTTCTTAAATTTTATAAGCCCTGTACTGACTTGATCGTCAGAGTGCAATCAATAGGTAGGGCTCCTTTGTTTCAACGGAGCTACGTTCCAGAGCAGCTAGAGATAGGACGGATTTGTGAAAAAATAGACGAAGCTAGAGCTTATCATCAGAATCAACCGACAAGCAAGTCAACCGACAAGAACATTTGGCGCCCACCGTGGGGCCGATAAAACTAGGTCCCACTCGCAATTGTACTCAAGCTTCTAGGCGTGATGAGGAATACGAGGCAAGGTCTGTTAGGATCATAAGGGATTGGCAACCCCACCATACAACAACTTATGGAGACTGTAGGTGCTCTCCAAGAGGCGGTGGCGGCATCCAAGGCTAACCAGGAGAGGCTCATGGCGGAGGTTCGAGCTGAGCAGGTGCTCAGGCAAGACCAATTCATGGCAGAATTAGATGTGTCACGAGTGAGTAACGAGGAGTTACGCAAAGTCAACGAGAAATTGTGTAAGGACCTACAGTAGTTGGGCGAGCGCTCCATAGGGAAGCAAGGCCCGACTATTCAAAGAAGGGTTCGCCCCAAGCCATTCTCATAGGAGATTATGGACACTGTCATACCAGCTAGTTTCATAACGCTTAAGATTGTTTTTACAGGTACAAAAGACCCGGAGGCCCATCTCACAAAATTTAATGCTCAGATGATGATCTCGAAGGAATGGATGTTATGCATTGCAAGATGTTCATGGGCATGTTCACAGGCACAACGCTACACTGGTTTGTTGGCCTCCCAAACGACCACATCACCTTTTTCGATCAGTTCTCTGGATTGTTCGGGGAAGAATTCATCGTCAACTAAGCTCAACCGCCTGTCCCTTTCAACCTCTTCGGTGTGAAACAGAGACAAGGAGAACCTTTGAAGGATTTCTTGAACAGGTTTGGGGCGTTCGTAGTAAAGCTCCAGACTCGGGATGAAGCTTTGATGGTCCATGCCGTTGGGTAGGGGATCATGTCGGGGCCATTCAGTGACTCTTTGATCAGAAATCCGGCAAGGACTTTCGGGGAGATCCGACGACGAGCTGTTACCCACATCGTCCCAAAAGAAGCTGTAACAGTAAAGCGCGATAGTATGTACACAGGACAGGCCAAGCCCAAAGAGTGAGTCGAGCTAAACCAATGAGAGTACATGAAGCTGTGATCAAGGAGAGATCAGACACACGGTGAGCACCAAATGCGCCGAGAAAGAACTAGCCCAGGTCGAAGATGAAGGAGAACTTGCCTTTTCGACCCAAGTTCAGAATGACTTAGAAGGAGCTGCTGGCTATGCCAGGTATGGCAGATAAGCTGAGGTTCCCCCCGAAATCTGATAGGAATTTGAGGCCATGCAAGGAAGTCTGGTGTGAGTTCCACAAGGCCTTTGGGCATGATGTGGAACATTGTATAACCCTAGGCTACTAGTTAGCAGGATTGATAAAGGATGGGTTCCTGAAGGAATACCTGGAAGGGAACCAGGAAGGATCGAAGGAGGAGCTTCCACCAGTGGAACAGGGGCACGAAATACCTATCCACGGCGAGATCAATACTATCTTAGGAGGATTTTTAGGAGGGGGTGTATCGCCTCCAAACGTAAGAAGTATGTGAGGGAGATAATGACAGTAGAGGTGTGGGGGACTGACCAACCAGCCGAACCCGACCTCTGCTTCACAAAGGATGATCGTAGTCCCACATGAAGACGACCCAATGATAGCAAGGCACTTGAACGCGTTCACATGTATTGCCTCATACATGGCCGACAGTGACCCTAAGTTCTTGTGCCACAGGCTCACTATGGACAAGAAGGTCAGATCCGTAATGCAGAGGAGAAGGAAGTTCAATGAGGAGAGACACATGGTCATCAAGGAAGAGACCCAAAAACTTTTGACTGTTGGTCACACAAGAGTAATCCAATACCCTGAGTGGTTAACAAATGTTGAGTTGGTACAGAAAGCCAATGGAAGGTGGATAATGTTTGTTGACTTGACGGACTTGAATAAAGCTTGTCCTAAGGATTCATACCCACTACCCATCATTGATTCCTTAGTGGATAATGTTTTCGGTTGCCGACTCTTAAACTTTCTAGACGCGTTCTCGGGTTACAACCAGATCCGCATGCACCCCCGTGACAAGAGCAAGACCGCGTTCATGATGGAGCTGTCCGGTTATTGTTACAAAGTGTACCGTCCCGTGGCGTTGACCAAAAGCCAAAGTCAAAGTCAACACATGGTGGGACACTCGGGGGCCCCAAAGAAGGGAAGGAAGGTGAACAGGTTGACCGCTTGGGGCATCGCCCAAGAAAGGCGTCGTCAGGCTAAGGCATCGCCAGGCTAAGGCATCGCCAGGATAAGGCGTCGCCAAGTTAAGAAATAGTCAAAGTTAAGACATCGACGGTGTTACCCCCCGATACCCATGGGCAGGAAAGACCATGGAGGGGGTAATACCGTGAGGAAGTCTCAGGCCCTGATGGCTCAGAATAGCAATGAAGAGAAGGGAAAGGTGGCTTCAAGGCCATAGTTCTAGTACCAGTAGGGAGTAACCTAACTCGTGAAGTACCCGCGCCACCTTAAGGAGATCCCCGGAACAGATACGACCCATGAAAGGGTCATGCTCAGGGGTGAACCAGGTGTATGGTGCAAGAGGAAGGTAGATACACTCCCGGGGTGAGTGACTAGAGATTGGGGCACATGAGTTGGCACCCAGGAAGTCACCCCACGCGCCAGAAGCACTTCGAGGAAAGAGGGCTCATGCAATGGAATAACCCTAAGTTGGGTTGCGGCGCGGTGGGACCCTCTGTGCAAAATAACGATCAAGTCAGAAGAGCACGTGGCAATAAGCACGTGCTCATTAAATGTTTCAGTGAAAGTTTGCCAAGGTACGCGTTAATCCAATTAAGATTCAAACGTTCCAAGGAATATTTTTATACGCTTTCAATGCGCTGTAACGCGTTTTAAACACGAGAGATGTATAAAATGGGACCTTGGGGCATTTGAAAAAGGATTCGAGTTTTGACCTGATTCTCGCAGCATTACACAGAGCACAAACCCTAGTTGTTTTCGTTGCGTGCCCACTGTGCGCACAAGACGATTAGGGCAACACAGTTTCAGTCATTCAATATAGAATTCGACCACCCTCAGAGCATTCAGTCACAGTGTTCTACTAGGGGTGTGTCACCTTTAATGTTTCTCGCTAGCTGGCTTGATCGTCGGAGTGCAAACGGCCGCGAGGGCGCTCCTTTGTTCACTTCTTTTCAGGTATTCACAGACGGAGCAGAACGAAGGTGCCCTAGCTCGTGAGGACAAGCCACGCGCAAAGACGACCCTGGTCAACCGGCGGGAACAGTACTAGAGGTAACCCATGAAGGGACAAATGATGTGAAACGAGCAAGGAAGCATTCACTCATTCAGGAATACAAACTGTTCAGAATGCAATCAGAAGAGAGTATTGTAGATGTGCAGAAACGATTTACGCATATTGCAAATCACCTCACTGGCCTTGGTAAAGTCTTTGATAAGGAAGAGCTCAACATAAAGGTGCTAAAATGCCTTGATAGAAGCTGCCAGCCTAAGGTAACAACAATCTCAGAATCCAGAGATTTATCCAAGATGTCCACTGCTGCACTCTTTGGAAAGCTGATGGAGCATGAACTAGAGCTGAAAAGATTGAAAGAACAAGAAACTGTGGAGAAGAGAGCCAAAGGAATTGCCTTGAAAACTACCATGGAACATGATACAAGTGAAGAAGAAGAGAATCCTGGACATGATGAGACCTTGCGTCTGCTCACCAGAAAATTCAGCAGGTTTCTTAAAAGAAAGAACCGAGACAGAACTCAACAAAGAAAAAGGTATTCTAAATCCAATGACTCAAATTCTTCTAGTTATACTTGCTTTGGTTGTGGCAAGCCAGGTCATATAAAGGTTGATTGCCCAAACAATCAAAACAAAGAAAGAAAAATCAGCAAGCAAGAAGAGTGAAAGAGGCAAAGGAAAGAGAGCTTATATCTCTTGAGAAGAGAATGATGTATCCTCAACAAGTGACTCTTCAACTAGAAGTGAAGAAGCAAATTTGTGCTTCATGGTAAAAGATGAAGGATCAGCATGTAATTCAAAAAATAGCAGGAAAAATCAGTGGTACTTGGATAGCGGATCCTCAAAGCACATGACTGGTGATGTTAACCAATTCACAAATCTGAAACTTAAAGCTGAAGGACATGTCACATATGGAGATAATAATATAGAAAGAATTCTTGGAAGAGGAGATGCTGGTACTGTAGAGTCAACCACAATTGAGAATGTCCTATATGAGGAGGGACTAAAGCATAGTCTCCTAAGCATTAGCCAACTGTGTGACAAGGGCTACAAGGTCAATTTTGAAACCAACACATGTACAATCTCAAATGAAATTTCTGGTAAGGTGCTTTTCACAGGAAAAAGGGTAAACAGTATCTATCTCTTAGATATTATGAATAGCTGTTCTGAAAATGAGTGTTTGTTGTCTAAAAGTGATGAGTCCTGGCTGTGGCATAGGAGGCTAGCTCATATCCATACAAATCATTTGAATAAGCTGAAGTCTAAGGAACTTGTTTCTGGTTTACCAAATATAAAGTTTCAAAATAACAGATTGTGTGATGCTTGTGTAAAAGGCAAACAGATAAGAACCTCATTTAAATCTAAAGATGTGGTTTCTACAAATAAAGCTTTGGATGTTTTACATATGGACTTGTTTGGACCATCTAGGACTGCTAGCTTAGCTGGAAATTACTATGGTGATTGTTGATGACTTCTCAAGATATACATGGTCTTTGTTTCTTGCTTCTAAAAATGATGCATATAAAGCCTTCAAGAAACTAGCTAAGGTTCTGCATAATGAAAATGAAAATAGAATAAAACAGATTCGTAGAGATCATGGGGGAGAGTTTCAAAATGCAAAATTTGATAGGTATGGTGAAAAACATAGGACCACACATAGCTATTCTGCTCCTAGGACACCCCAACAAAATGGTGTAGTTGAAAGGAAGAATAGATCATTAGAGGAATTAGCTAGGACCATGTTAAATGAATCTGGTTTACCTAAATATTTTTGGGTAGATGCAGTATACACTGCCTCTTATGTGCTTAACAGAACCTTGATTATACCTATTCTTAAGAAAACTCCCTATGAATTGTATAAAGGTAGGAAGCCTAGCATTAGTCACCTTAGGGTTTTTGGCTGCAAATGCTTTGTTCTAAATAATGGTAAAGACAATCTGGGGAAATTTGATCCTAAATCAGATGAAGGAATACATATTGGTTATGCTATAAATGGACATGCTTATAGATTGTATAACAAAATATTGCTTGCAGTAGAAGAATCTATACATGTTGTATTTGATGAAACATATTGTATTGTGCCTAAACTTGTTCTGCATGAACCTGGTGTGGATGATTTAAGAACCATTTTGTAAAAGAATAAATCTAGTGAGTTTGATGCAACTAATCCAAATACTGTCAAAGAATCTACTGTGAATGCAGGATTGCCTAAAGAATGGAAGACTCCAAGAGATCTCACACTTGACAATGTAATTGGGAAAATTGAGAAAGGAGTCTCAACAAGGAATTCACTTAATAATTTCTGCAGAACAGTGGCCTTTGTTTCACAGATTGAGCCTAAAAGTCTGGAAGAAGCACTACAAGACAACAATTGGATAACAGTAATGCAGGAAGAACTGAACCAGTTTGAATACAATGAAGTGTGGACTTTGGTTCCAAGAAGACATGAGATGAATATTATAGGAACCAAATGGGTGTACAAGAACAAGATGGATGAACATGGGGCTATCACTACAAATAAAGCAAGGCTGGTTGCTAAAGGCTATAACCAACAAGAGATCACTTGACAAGGCTGGTTTCACCATAGGTTTTTGGTGAAACCTATGCACCAGTAGCACGTCTTAAAGCTGTCAGGTTACTCTTAGCATTTTCCAGCATACAAGGTTTCAAGCTGTTTCAAATGGATGTCAAGAGTGCATTCTTAGATGGTTACATTAATGAAGAGGTGTTTGTATCTCAGCCTCCAAGGTTCGAAGATCATAAAAATCCAGAGCATGTGTACATGCTCAAGAAGGCTTTATATATGGATTGAAGTAGGCACCTAGACAATGGTATGAGAGGCTAAGTGAGTTTCTGCTCTCTCAAGGATATAACCATGGCAATTCTGATAAAACTCTGTTCATAAAGGAGAAAAGAAAAGACATTATACTTGTGCAAGTCTATGTGGATGATATTATCTTTGGATCCACAAATCAAGAGATGTGTGAAGACTTTGTGAAAACAATAAAGAGTGAGTTTGAGATGTCAATGTTAGGGGAAATGAATTTCTTCTTTGGACTACAAGTGAAACAACTCAAGGATGGAATTTTCATAAGTCAAGAAAAGTACTGCAAGGAGCTGCTTAAGAGGTTTGATATGGATCAATGCAAAGCAATTAGCACTCCTATTTCAACAAGCTGCCAGCTGGAACAAGATTGTGTAGGAAAATCAGTGGATCAATCTAAGTACAGGGGTTTAATCGGTTCTTTATTATACTTAACTGCTAGCAGGCCTGACATTATGTATGTTGTGTGCTTATGTGCTAGATATCAATCTGATCCAAAGGAATCACATTACAATGCAGCAAAGAGAATTCTGAAATACTTGCAAGGATCTAAGGATGTTGGACTATGGTATCCTAACAATGTTTCTTTAAACTTAACTGGTTTTTCATATTCTGACTTTGCAGGTTGCAAGGTTGATAGGAAAAGCACAAGTGGGACTTGTCACATGCTTAGATCAAGTCTGATCTCTTGGCATTACAAGAAACAAGCCTGTGTTGCTCTCTCTACAGCAGAGGCAAAATAAATAGTTGTTTGAAGTTGTTGTGCTCAAACCTTATGGCTAAGGCAGGAGCTAAGTGACTTTGGGATTCTATTAAACAAGATACTTATAAATTGTGATAACACTAGTGCTATAAATCTGTCCAAGAATCCTGTCATGCATTCAAGAACTAAACATATTGAAATTAGACATCACTTTCTAAGAGAACATATAGCTAATGGAACTTGTGATATCAAATTCATTGGCACTGAATTTCAATTGGCTGATCTTTTTACTAAACCTCTTGCTAAAGATAGGTTTTATTTTCTTCTAAATGAATTGTACTTTAACGTTTTCTCTCTCTGTTTTAGAATCACAACTGTGACTAGAAAAGGGAAATATTTGCTTTTACTTTTCTCTCTCTCCTTGATCTTGACCAGCAGGTTTATGTCAGTCATGTGGGGATATTTTAACTGATTTGATATCTTGTAGGTGCAACATATTTGATTTGCTAAACTAAAATCTAGTTCCAATATATTCTTGCGTCAATCAACACCTGCACCTGCTGTACCACACAAGAATAAAATCTGTAGTATATCAGATTGAATTGATTTCTTTTAAAACTTGTGATCCTTGAAATCTGATTTAAGCCCTATATAAATCTGGTATTAATCAATTGTTTTTCACACCTTCTCATTCCTACTACAAGTTGTTCAGGTTCAAACAATTTACTGTTTTAATTTCTGTCTTCAAATGATTATGTGAACGGTTATTGATCCTCTTCCTAGTTGGGATTGTCTTTTGGTGAATAGGTGCAAGTAACAACAGATCAAGCATGGCATCCTCATCACACAGAAATAAGAAACTCAAAGAGCAACCTAACAACAGCCAAGGCATTCTGGAAAATTGGTTTGCTGGAGATTCTGAAGCTATGACAAGGTTCATACATGAGACAAGCAGAAAGCAAGTCAATGTGCCCAAGGTGTTGGAATTCTCATGGTTGCAGGAATAAAATTTGACTGAAGCAAAAACTCAGCTCAAGCATCAAAAACTGAAAAGCTTCTTGGAAATCACTGGAAATGTCTATCCAGACCTAGTGAAGGTGTTCTACAGCAACCTCATTCAAGATGGCAAGAACCTTGTTTCCCATGTGAAAGGAGTGAAGCTGAAAATTACTAGGGAAATATGGAGCAATGTGGGAGGAATCAAGTATTCAGGAATGAAAGTGAGCAAAGGGAATACTGCTGGAATTCAAGGGTTCAACAAGATGCAGTTTTATAAGAGTTGTGTTAGAAATCCTACTGAACCAGTAGCTAGATTTCATGCTGGTAATCTAACCTTAATTCCAAGACTCTTAGCCTACATAATTGCTTGGCAACTTACTCCTAGAGGAAGCAATCATGCTACTCTTCATGAAGAGGATTTGATTCTGCTATACTGTATAATGAATCAACTCAAGGTAAATTGGTTGATACTGCAAATGAAAGAAATGACACCATTAAGGCAGCAAGTGAAATAGACAACTCCACTCTCTTGAAAATGGGGTTCTAAAAGGAGGAAGACGACTGGATTTTTCGAAGGAATGCTGCAAATAGAGCTAAGAATGAAGCAGCTAATCTAGGAGATGAAGAAGAAGAAAATGTTGATGGTGTGCAACACATGGATGAGTCACCAGTTCACTCTTTCGTAAATGAGGATGTTGCTGCTACAAGCCATAATGCATTGGTTGCATATCAGGAACCTGTGCATAGAGGTGAACCTCTATCCATGTTCGAAAGGCAAGTCCTAAGTAGGCTGGATACACTCACATACGACCAAAAGGAATACTATGAAATGACTCAAGCCAGGTTTCAACACTTGGATGACCAAATTGAAGGAGTTCAGGACCAGCTAGCTGAGCTCTATCACTATAACAAGTGATCTTTTCAAAGTCTTTATCCTTTATGTCTTGTTGAACAATTGGGTTTTCTGTTTTTTTTTTCTTTTCTGCACTGGTTTCATTCTGTTTTGGTTTGTAATGGACCTATAAACTGGCTTTAGTTTGAACTGTTATGCATATCTGTGGTGTGCTTCTTTTATTCCATGTTCTACTCTATTTGATGAACCCAAAGGGGGAGAAGGACAGATGAAAGATTGCTCACATAAGTTGATGATTTGGTTCAAGATGCAGGGAGGTAGCACAAAACTCATATACTGCTATATTCTGGTTTTATTTCTAAATGTTGTTGTGCAGTTTGTGGAAGCTAGTGTTGTGCAAGGTTTTGATCATCAAGTGATCCTGCCGACGACTCGAACGTGGAGGAATCGCTTTGTAGCACTCTCCGTCCCGTCTACGCGACTGCGTTCTCTGCAGAATCACCCTCAGAACCTTCTCTTGGATCTCCAAACGTGACCTGCAAAACACACAGACGGCGCCTTTAGCGGCCGTTTGCACTCCGACGATCAAGTTAGTCCACAGAACCACCAAAGATGAGAAAAACTAGTAGTGTGTGTGAAAAACTCTTGTTCTATTTTTTTCTCGTATCCCCCCCTCAATCTCCCTTGATTCTATTTTATGTCTCTCTCCGTATCTGGGCCTAACAGAATTCTGTTATGCTTTCTGGCATGTGTCAGAACCCTGTTATGCTTTTCTGCGACAACGTACCTCTAGAATCAGTAGAGTGAGAGCGTGAGAGTCTGTGCGTGTCTGCGCGTCTCTGCGCTTGGCTGCGCCTGTCTGTACCTTTAGTGGTACGGAGTGCACCTTTATCTGGACCGCACCCCTCTCAGATGATGACACGTGGAGGCATGCCACTCACATCTAACCACACACGTGTCACCTACTGGAAGGGCTCTTAGCGCTTCTCCTTGTGCGCCTAAATCATTCCCTTGCGGAGTAACTTAGGATATTTCTTCCATCTGGGTAAGTCGCATACTCTCAGGAGGACGCTGGGTGTGGCTGGTCTAGGCACACTCACCAAGCGTTGCCCTCTGCGTAACGGCTTACCCTTCAGGGTATCGCGCACGTAATGGGTTGAGGGAATCACCAATCACTGACTGGTTTACTAGTTCCCTCAGGCCACTCTCGTGCACGATTTCCTGAGATGTGCTCATGCGAGGTCCATGCGTAACGCTCTCGCTGGGAACCTCAGTCCCAGTTTAATTGCGTGTAACACGGGACCCCGATGACCATGCACCCGATGACTGGTCAGTGCTCTATTGCTTCTCGCGTTATGCCCCCAGGCGTTAGTCTGGGAACTGGTCTGTTGGTGGCCACTTGGTTACTGACCACCGATCACCGTTCTGGGTGGTCTGTCCCCTGACCTCTCTGCCGCCTGATCTGTCGGTGGTCGCTTGGTTACTGACCCCCTGATCACCGCTCTTGGCGATCGTCTCCCTGATCTCTCTGTCACCTGGTCCACGTGTCACCCTGCGAGTGGTCCACGTGGTCCTCTACTACTGACGTCATCGATGACCGATGACCGATTGGATCACAAGCCCCCCAGTCTCGAGTCGTGAACTCGTTCTCGGCGAAGAGACTAAGTGGTCGTGCCCTCAGTCCACGTGGCAAGTGGGACCGCATCACGTGCCACCTCACGTGCTGCTTCTTTAACGTTTGGACTTCCTTCCTTAATCTTGCGACATGTGGCCCCATCGACGAACAGCGTGGTGTGTCGCTAGCGCTTCTCTTATTCAAATTGGCGCGCGCCTTCACTGTTCCTTCATCTTCTTCAATCGACTCTCAGACTTCCTGCGAACTCTCTCTCCCTGCACACCTATCTTTCTTCAAGTTTTCTGCTTCCAAACCTCTCGCGATCACCCAAAGGTATGGTTTTTCTTCTTCCTGGGCCTATTTAGGTCATTTTTACCGATTGCATTTATCTTCCTCGTTATCATGCATTCATCTTCTCTATTTTCCCTCTCTCGACCCGCGCTAGGGTTTTTTCGCGTTCTCGCTCTGACTTCTGCTTCTTCTTCTTCCTCTTTTCACCTGGGCATCTCTTTCTCCTTTCCCCTCTCTGTTTTCACCGAACCATTCATCATTCCCTCTTCCTCCATTCATTCTGACTTTTCGTTTTTCCTCCATTTGCAGCTATCTCGCGATGGCTCGCTTGAAACAAACTGCGCGCATTTTTGCCTCATCTTCTGGTGCACAGCCTTCCGCGAGTGCGCCAGCTCCACCACCGCCTGTTGCCACCTCCTACCACGACAACGCCAGGGTCTACGACTGGGCCCCCCTGGCGTTGCTGGCCGAAACATCCACCCTGCTACCACAGGGTCATCTCACCTCCCTTCTGAGCCATGACCCGGATGAGCCTTCGTGCGCTATAGACAGGGAAAACGACTTCAACATCCAAGTCCGCATTCCTCCTCGAGGGATGCCCGTTTGCGCGGACGATAGGGCCACCAATGGGGTGCCCTTCGTCTTCATCTACTCCGCCATCTTCAAAAGGTTGAAGCTACGCCTACCATTCACCTTTTTCGAGAAGGAGCTGATGATGGAGTTGAACGTTGCGCCCTGCCAACTCCATCCAAATGCCTGGGCTTTCATCCGGGCATTCCAGATTCTCTGTAACTACATCGGGCACAACGCCTCCGTGGATGTGTTCCTCTATTTCTTCGAGGCGAAGAATCCTGGGGACAGGTCCTGGGTTAGCCTGAACGGGGTTGTTGGACGGGTGCTCCTGGGCCTATACCAGCAATCCTTCAAAGATTGGAAAGGCAGGTTCTACATGATATCTGCCACCCCACAAAGTCCAAACCTGCTCGAGGGGTACCCCTCTACTGGGTTCCTGGGGTTGAATTCAAGAAACCCAGGGACCTTGAAGTCATGGCCCCCTACGAGCACGAGCTATGTGGGCTGTTCTTGGGGGCCAAGTACAACTCTGCTCGCCTCATCAAAGATGAGTTTGATGTGGTGGCCCTGAAAAAATACATAGGTAGCTCTTTTTCTTCCACCTCTTAGGATACTTGCACCTTCTCATGCATGCTTTTATATATTTTGACTTACTTGCGTAACTTGGCCATCTAACTCTTCCTTTTCTCATCTATGTAGATTCAATGTCGGGGAAAGATAGGAGGCAAGCCTTGCTGGAGCTTGCCAAGCTTCGGGGGACAAAGGGAACTGGCTCCTCTTCTTCTACCACCGAGCCCATTGCAGCCCCTCCTCTCTTAGTCGCGCCAGCTGAAGGCCCCGAGCAAGGAAGGAAGAGAAAAAGACTGGTGAAGGCTTCTACTTCACTTGCTGCTGCTACCGCTGCCTCAACCGAAGAGGAAAGCTCTGGCTCTCCTCTTATACACCGCCAGAGGAAACTGCCGGCGGTTGAGGGGGCCTCGTCTCTCCAGCCTGGGGAGATCGAGGTGGTGGAGGTAGAGGAAGGTTCACCCCCTCCTCCCTCTACTCAACCTGCCTCAGAGCCCACATGCCTTCCTTCTCCCTGCCAACAGCCGCCTCCAGCTTCTCGACCATCATCTCCCCCCCAGCAGGCCAATCTCTTGGTCCATCTGCTCCTCCTGCTGGGGGCGCTTCCGCTCATCCGGGGGTCTCCCGCCACCACTGCCAACCTCCACTGCAACTGCTGAATGTGGTGGCTCCAGCTCGCGACCAAGCGCCTCTGGAGCTAGCCACGAGAACTTTAGCAGGGTCATCACCTTGGTTCGACAGCTTATCAGCAACCGAGAGCTCGTCGAATGGAGCGGTGATGAGGTGGACATGCACCTGGCCAGGCAGATGGTGCTCTCCTTGGAGTTTTCCACCCAGCACCGCAAGCAAATAGCCCTGGAGAAGAGGGTGAAGGAGCTTGAGCACGACAAGGAGTAACTGCGAAGTGACTTCGAAGCTGCCCAAGGGTCTGTAGAGCTGATGCGGGGCATGGTGGAAAAGCTAGGAGGGAGTACCTAGCGTAGGTCCAAGAGACCATCAAGACGGAGATCTTGATGGGGCAAGCTGTTAGCTCTCTGGACTGCGCGGTGGTGGAGCTACGGGCCGAGACCTCATTCCTACGCCAACTGAACTCTCAACTAGTGGGGGAGCTCGAGTCCACCAAAGAAGCGGCCGCTGCTGGAGAGAAGAGGCTTGAGGAGGTGGTGGGCAAACTGTCTGAAGCCAAGGGCCAACTGGAAGAAGCTGCCTCCTCCCTTGCTGCCCTACCACTGAGAGAAATACTGCGGAGGCCTCGAAGCAAAAGCTGGAGGCGGAGAAAGCTGATCTGATGAACGTGGGTGCTGATGCCCTTACTGACGGATTCGAGCTGGGACTCGAGCAAATCCGATGCGTTCTCCCAGAGTTGGACCTCTCGCAATTCAGCATTTATCACAAAGTGGTAGATGGAAAGCTCACCCCTCCTGCCCCTTGATCTCTTCTCTTTCTTGTAAATTTTTACTTCTGCACAACTTTTCTTAGTACTCAGAATTTGTATAAGACTTGGTTGTGAATATATACTCTCAATTTGTATAAGCTTCTTCTCTTGTATTCTTCTTGAGCTTCACCCTTCTTTATGCACACGACTAACTGTTAGCTAGCTTAGGTTCAACGCGATCTTAAGCTTTGTCTTCCCTTCGCACACGACTAAGTGTTAACCAGCTTAGGCCTAGCGCGATCTGCCTCCTTTGATCTTGGCCTCTACTTGATCACGACTAGCTGCTCCCTTAGCTTTGTGTTTAACAGTTCTTGTGCGCTGCTTTGCACCACTAACCAATCACTGACGACTCATCAGTGATCGTTCTTTTGGTCTTCACTTAGTGATCCTGCCTGTTGACCAAAACGTTGGAGCTTGCCTCGTCAAACTTGGATCGACGTGTGCACCATTTCAACCTCCGTCCTCCGCCAAGATCCACCTCAAGAACCTGCAAAAGAACAGAGCGGCGCCGCTGCGGCCGATCGCACTCCAACGCCCAAGTCAGTGGCCGAACCACCAAATACTAGGAACAACACTCAAGAACTCTCAAGGAGCCGTGCAATGTTCTCTCTCACAGTATACTCTAGAAACTCGCAAGCGTAAAGAAGATAATCTGAACGCGCGTACCTCAAAAGTTCGTTGGGAAACCCTTATATACCTGGCCACATTCTCTCTCCTGGCAGTTACAGACCTGGACACGTGGCTCGCATCCAACCGTACACGTGCCATCATCCAGAGCCTCCTTGACTTGGGCGCTGCTTCTAACTCTCATTTGGCTAAGTTACTTATGCATGGTACTGCCCAGTGCATAGTTGTCCTGGAGTGCGATCTCTACTGGGATTGGCGAGTTAGGGTGCCTTCGTATACACCTTCCCTGTGGTCTCGCCGGCCGCCTTCATAATCTGTACCACCTTCATCTTCGGCGATGTGCTTGCTCCGGCGATCTCTAATCACTTGGTCGCCTAAGTTCATATCTGGCGACTTCGTCTTCAACTTGGTGATCGCCGGTATTGGTGTGATGGAGATCGGAGCACGCCAACTTGATAACTGGCGACTACACGAACCCCCCGACCTCCTTCCCTTCTGCCAGCCTGGCGTCCTCTCAACACGCCTATACAATAACTTGATGCCACGTCATCACTTCCGACTACCAGGGCGGTACACAAGCCCCCCAGTCTTAAGCGAAGACTTGTCCAGCGAAAAGACTAAAGGAGTCACGTCAATACCGATCTACGTGGCGCTGGCGCAGAATTTCAAGCGGTTGTACTTTCTGCTTTTCTGACGCTCAACCAAACATTCCTCCCATCGCTCGACACGTGGCTTCATCAACGGTTACCTTCAATTGTCGTTTGCGCTTCCAAACCCATTTCGAAAAAACCTTTAAACCCATTTTCTTTCACTGTTCCATCACTTTCTTCGTATTCTCAGACGCTCCAACTCTCTTCTGCAAAAGCTCTCAACGTTCTTCAACCTCCTGAATCACCAACTTCCCTCATCACTTTCCCGATCATAAAAAGGTACTTCCTTTACTTCTTCTGCTGGTTTTTCCTGCATTTTAACCGATTCGCATCATCCTTTAACTACCTGGTGCATACGTTGTGGGTTGTTTTTTCTATTTGCCCTTCTTCGTAACTTAGGGCTTTGTCTTCGTTGCAACGAACCTTCGTTCGTTCATTTTCCACCCTTCTCTTGTGATCGAGTCAGCCTCTGCAAACCCTGATCACCTTTTCTTTTCTTCCTTTGCAGCTTCCGTGATGACTCGCTCAAAGATCACCCCCAATCCTCCTCCTTCGTCACGAAACCCCTCTTCTCAAGCACACAACCCACCGCGAGCACGCGGTGCTTCATCTTCTCAGGCTGAGAGGCCTGCACCTTCCCGCCCCAACCTGGCCCAGGCTACTCCGCCTGTCACCGGAGGAGCCTCCGTCCCCTCGCCAGATTTCAAAAAACTATACCCATGGGCCAACTCAACCTTGCTGAAGGAAACCTCCTTGGTGAACTCTGCTGGGGCGGTTCTTCGACTGACGAAAGGGGATGAGCCTCACCAGTCGTTCCATAAGGAGCACGACGAAAAAATGACGGTGTTGCCTTGCCCCCCCGACCTGCCAGTTTGCGCCGACGACAAGGGGAACAATGGTGTGCCGTTCTGCTTCGTCTACACCACCCTGTTCAAGAAGGTGAAACTTAGGTTTCCCTTTACCCGCTTTGAAAGGGAGCTTCTTACCGAGCTCAACATCGCCGCCGCCCAGCTTCATCCCAATGGCTGGGCGTTCGTATGGGCGTTCCAGATAATGTGCGACCACTTGGGGCTGCCAGCGTCAGTGGACGTCTTCCTCTTTCTTTTTGAAGCCAAGCACCCAGGAGATCGCCTGTGGGTGAGCTTGAACGGGATTGCTGGGAGGTCGATCCTTTCTATCTTCCAGCAATCCTACAAAGACTGGAAGGGCAAATTCGTCCAGGTGCGCCCCAATGACAAGGACGCTTCTCTGCTTGACGGTTTCCCTTTGTATTGGGTAAACAAGGGGAACAAAGAGTCCAAAGGCAGCTTCAGGAGGCCAAGGAGTCCTGATAGCATGGGTGCCTTGGACAGGGACCTATGCTTCTTCTGGAAGAGTGTGGCAGACGCCAACATCACCTTCCTCACCACCACACTCATCTGCTTCGAGTTCTTCGAGGACCAACTCGAAATTCGCATAGGTTAGAACTCACCTCAACGTCTAAGTCTCTATCTTGACATTTCCTTCGTTAACTGTTTCTGGGCGTCTTGTGCGTTGCGCGCAAGACTTTGGTTTTATTTTCTGCACCATTTATCTGCTTCTGCTGCATAATGCCTTATGTTTTTACCTTTTTCTCTGAATTAATCCATGCACCTTTGCATTATGCAGATCGCATGTTGGGCCAGGGCAAACTTGCTGAACTGAGGGCACTCGCCCGAGCCCATGGGTTGGCATCGGGTTCCCAAACCGTGCCAAACTCGGTGGTGGAGATCGCCGCCGCACAGGGCAGATCGCCACCAAAAGGCCCAACTCCCCCCGAGGTCCAACCCGCCAACCAACGCAAGAAGCTTATCCTCAGGAAGCCAAAGAGGAAAGCACCCCAAGTAGTCCAAGAAGAAGAAGAAGAAGATGACGAGGCGACGGAAGATGGCCTTGTTACCAAGAGGAAGAGGGTGGCGCCTTCTTCACCACCAGCTCCACCTCCACTCCCTACATCAACACCGCCATCCACACCAGCTCCGCCTCCCACATTGCCTCCTCCACCAGCTCCTGCCTCGCCAGTCCAAGCAATTCCATTGGCGTCTGCGCCCCCTGTGGTTGAGGCCCCCGAGCCAAACTTCATAGAGAACCCCCCGAGCGCCTCCACGCCTTATGTATCCGCTGGAGGGGGTCCTCCTTCAAACGCCTCAACCGCAAACGCTGCACCGGTCGGGGATGAAGGTGCTCATCACTCTCCAATTCTCATTACTGAATCCCCGACATCGCCGCCACGCCAAGAAGCACCCGCTGAGTAACCAACTTAAGAAGGTGGCGGCGAAAACCAGCAACAAGTCCACCCGGTGCCTCCACAAGCAAACCTCTCTCTTGAGGTCAAGAGGATGTGGGAGCCTTTCTCGGCCAAACTGAAGATGATGGCAGAGGACTTCCCCACAATCATCTCTAAAGTTGTGGAGAGCTCTACAAGGAAGCTCCAGGATGACCTCTTCGCACTCCGAACTGAAAACAGCACTGATCCGATCGGTCATCGGTAGTCGATGACGTCAGCATCAGAGAACCACGTGGACCACTCGAAGGGTGACACGTGGACCAGGTGGCAGAGAGGTCGGGGGGACGATCGCCAAGAGAGGTGATCGGTGGTCAGTAACCAAGTTACCACCGAAAGATCAGGCGGCAGAGAGTTCGGGGGATAGATCACCCAGAATGGTGATCGGTGGTCAGTAGCCAAGTGGCCACCAGCAGACCAGTTCCCAGACTCGCGCCTGGAGGCAGAGCGCGATAAGCGAATAAACACTGATCAGTCATCGGGTGTATTGTCATCGGGGTCTCGTGTTACACGCAGTTAAACTGGGACTGAGATTCCCAGCGAGAGCGTTACGCATGGACCTCGCATGAGCACACCTCAGGGAATCATGCACGAGAGTGGCCTGAGGGAACTAGCAAGCCAGTCGGTGATTGGTGATTCCCTCAACCCATTACGTGCGTGGCATCGTGAAGGGTAAGTCGCCTACGCAGAGAGCAACGTTTGGTGAGTATGCCTAGACCAGCCACACCCGACGTTCTCCTAAGAGTATGCGATTTACCCAGATAAGAGAAACATCCTGAGTTACTCCGCAAGGGCGTAACTTAGGCACACAAAGAGAGGCGCTAGAGCCCTTCCAGTAAGTGACACGTGTGTGGTTAGATGTGAGTTGCAGGCCTCCACGTGTCGTCATCTGAGAGGGGTGCGGTCCAGACAAAAGAGCACTCCGTACCACTGAAGGTACAGACAGGCGCAGCCAAGCGCAGAGACGCGCAGACATGCACAGACTCTCACGCTCCCACTACTGATTCTGAAGGTACGCTTTCTCTGAAAAGCATAACAGGGTTCTGACACATGCCAGAATAGCATAACAGAATCCTGTTATGCCTAGAAGCAGGGAAAGAGAGATAAAAGGGAGAATCAGGGTGAGAGTGAAGGGAGGAGAGACGAAAAAAACAGAGAGCAAGAGTTTTTCACACACATTACTAGTTTCCTAGTCTTTGGTGGTTCTGTGGACTAACTTGATCGTCGGAGTGCAAACGGCCGCTAGAGGCGCCGTCTGTGTGTTTTGCAGGTCACGTTCGGAGAAGCAAGAGAAGGTTCTGAGGGTGATTCTGCAGAAGACGCAGCCGCGTAGACAGGGCAGAGAGTGCTACGGAGCAATTCCTCCACGTTCGAGTTGCCGGCAGGATCATTTGGCGCCCACCGTGGGGCACGAGTGAATCGTTGTCCCATATATACCACAGTTTTAAAGCTTACCAGAGTTTTATCAGTTTCCTTGATAGAGAAAGATGCCTAGACACAAACAGGCATCGCCTGCGCCATCCGCTGACGAAGGAGCTGTGACAATGGCGCAGGTCCTGGAAATGGTGCGCACGTTGCAGGATAACGCCGCAGCGTCAAAGGTTGAACAAGAGAGGATGCAGACGGAGTTAGCTGCGTCGCAAAGCAGGAACGACGAGCTGAATCGCGTCAATGAGGAGTTGAGAAGGACGCTGCAAGCGCAAAGGGAACACGTGGTTGACGAAAGGGTGTCTAGGATGCCCTCACCTCCAAGAGCGTTCCCCATGCCATTCTCCCCTGAGATCATGGGAACCATGGTGCCTCCCAACCTGGTGGGGGTCAAGGCATCGTTCAAGGGGGTAGAAGACCCGGATGCGCATCTGACGGCGTTCCACACCCAGATGATGTTGTCTGGGGGTTCAGACGCTGTCTACTGCAAAATGTTTATGAGTACGCTCAGCGGAATCGCCATGGAGTGGTTCGTAAGCCTACCAGAAGGACACATCACGTCTTTCTCTCAGTTCTCAAAGCTCTTCACTGAGCAGTACATCGTCAACAAGGCACCTGCAGTGATGTCCTACGATCTGTTCGACGTGCGCCAGTACCAGGGGGAGTCGCTGAAGGACTACCTCAATCGCTTTGGAGCACAAGTGGTTAGACTGCCCAGCAAAGATGAAGATATGTTGGTGCACGCGTTTAAGAAGGGAGTGCTGCCTGGCCCTTTCAGCGAGTCTCTCATCAGGAGCCATCCCAGCACCTTTGCAGAGATTCGACGACGTGCGGTGGCGCACATAGTGGCGGAAACAGAGGTTTCTGAGAAAAGGGGAAGTGCTGCACCACCCAGACCGCGTGGAGGGCAAGGAAAGCCACAGCAAGCAAGGGTGCATGAGGCCAAGGAGGGGAAGAAGGTGCGGGAAAAACCTCGTCCCTATGCACCAGGCAAAGACCAGAGCAGGGGGTGTGCAAGGGAGAATAACGCACCCCCGAGATACAACTTCATGGTGGGATTGGCAGATCTCATCGCCCTTCCTGCCGTAGCAGAAAGACTACGAGTACCAGAGAAGATAGATAAGGTACTTGGAAGGAAGAAGAATGAATGGTGTGAGTTTCATCAGGCCTTTGGCCATACGCTTCATTCCTGTTTGGCGCTGGGACACCAACTGTTGGTGAAGTCTGGTTTTCTAGCAGATTATCTGCGTGAGCCGCAGGGTAATCGCGCGTCAGGATCCCAGACTGGAGAACAACAGCATGAAGTCCCTGTGCATGGGGAAGTGCAGACGATCGCGGGAGGCTTCTCTGGTGGGGGATGCACAGTGTTCCGTCCGGTTGACCTGGACGTCTTCGTGCGTGGCCTCAATCGTCAGCTAAGATCTCCTTCCCACTAGTTGCCTGCAAATTCCTGCAAAAAAGAGGACAAAGAGGCGCCCTAGCGGCCGTTTGCACTCCGACGCTCAAGTCAGCCAGCAAGAAACACCAAAAAACTGTCCACCCACGTATCTGAGCACCGCGTGTGGCACTCTGAAGGGTGGTAAAAGAACTGTGTATATGTGTGTGTGTTGTCTCCTTCAGGCGAAAATATTCTCCAGTCACTTGTACGTAATCCTAAAGCACGGGCAAGCAACCAGAGAGTCTCTCGTAAATTTGCCAAAGGTTCCAACCCTTTTTCCGACATTCTCCGCGCTATTTAAACTGCCCCCAGCATTTAAAGCGCCTTAAAGCGCTTTTAAACTCAAACGTAACGCGCTCATTAAAGCGCTTAATTATGAAACGTAGCGCATTTAAGACGTTGAAACGCTTGGGAGCCATAATAGTACCTGAATGCCAAAAAGGGAAACTGTATTGAATATCTTTAATTACCTGGCACCTGACTAGAGAGCGTTTCTATTCCGGCATTGCTGTCATATACGTGGAGGGCCTCACGACGCCTTGACCCCATCTGGGGGCGTTTCTGCCCATCTGGGGACGTTTCTACGTGTGCGTCCTCCTGCTTGGGAGTGCTACTGCGCTAGGGGTGGCTTTTTGGGTGCCAACTCATGCCCCCAAGTATCTAGCCACTTACTCTGAGAGCGTATCTGCCTTCCTCTCACACCCTGCACCCGGTTATCCTGGGCGTGACCTTCCTCTTGGGTCGTATCTGTCCCGAAGGCGTCTCTGGGGCGGCAGGGGTACTTCGCGAGTCAGGCTGCCCTTCACTGGTACTATTACTATGGCCTTGGAGCCACCTTTTCCTTCTCTTTATCACTTTCCTGAGATATCGGGGACCTGAGGCTTTCCCACGACGTCGCTCCCTCCATGGTCTTTCCTACCCATGGGTATCGGGGAACCACACCGTGATTGCCTTGCTTTTACACTGTTTATCTGGCGACGCCCTCACGCGGGCGACGCCTTCACCTAGGCGACGCCTTCCACCTAGGCGACGCCTTCCTCTAGGCGACGCCTTCGCTTAGGCGACGCCTTGCCTTAGCGACGTCTTGTCCTGCCTTGGCGACGCTTCCTCTTGGCGTCTCTACATCTGGGCGACACCTCGAGCTGACTTTGACTTTCCAGTTGTTGACTTTGACCTTGACTTAGTCCAACGCCCTGATACGGGACGGTACACACAACTTCACAAAGAAGGAGATACACTCGATCGGTGATGGCGGTAGATGCAGTGAATGAGAGTCATTACCCTGAAGTGGACATTATCTTCAGGAAAGCTGACCTACGGGACGTTGTCCCGCACGACAACGACCCTGTGGTCATTTCTCTCATCACGGCAGGAAGACGAGTGCATAGAGTACTCGTAGATCAAGGAAGCTCGGCGGATGTCATGTTCTGGCCAACATTCAACAAGCTACAGTGTCCCCTGATCAGTTAAGACCGTACACCGGTTGTCTCTACGGTTTTGCAGGAGATCAGGTAGAGGTGCGGGGATACATTGAGCTGAGGACAACGTTCACTAACGGAACGACAGCCCGCACTGAAAAGATAAAGTACCTGGTGGTGAACGCCCCTTCTGCGTACAATGTCTTGTTGGGGAGGTCAACACTCATAGATGGGCGCGATACTGTCGACAAGGCATATGAAGTTGAAGCTGCCGTCGATGGAGGGGACCGTGATAACCATCAAGTCGGATCAGGCTGAGGCAAGACGCTGTTATGAGAACAGTTTGAAGCAGAAGAGAAGTGTGTGCCACGTCACCACAAACCACCACCAGGCGTGCGCGAAGAGCGATCGATGGTCAGGGAGACACAGAACGCTCAGAGGATGGAGGATGCTGCGGTGGGGGATCCCAGGTAGCCCAAGTCGAAGAAGAAGAGGAAGGCCGCGATCACTCCTCGCGAGTCAGGGATCGCGAGGGCGGTCATCGCCAGTGAGAGAAGGCCCACCCAGCTGAAGGTTGGGTCGAAGTGGACGTCGGGGGAAGAAAGTTCAAGTTAGGAGGATCCCTCGCTGAAGAAGAGCGAAGGCTGATCATGGGTGTGATTGAGAAGCACATGAATACCTTCGCATGGTCAGCATCCGACATGCCAGGAATCGACCCCGATTTCCTCTGCCATCGTCTGTCGATGGACCCCATGGTTCGACCTGTGCGACAGAGGCGAAGGAAATTCAACGAGGAAAAGAGAAAGGTGATCCACGACGAAGCGCAGAAGCTCCTTGCCGCAGGGCACATCAGAGAAATCCAGTACCCCGAGTGGCTAGCGAATGTGGTGCTGGTTCAAAAGGCAAGCGGCAAGTGGAGAATGTGCGTGGACTTCACTGACCTCAACAAGGCGTGCCCCAAGGATTCTTACCCCTTACCCAGTATAGATGCTCTAGTTGATAGCGCCTCGGGGGGAAAGCTACTCAGCTTCTTGGACACTTTCTCGGGTATAACCAGATCCGGATGCACCCAGTGGATGAATGCAAGACTGCGTTTATGACGGAACGGTCTTGCTATTGCTACAAGGTCATGCCATTTGGGTTAAAGAATGCGGGGGCTACCTACCAGCGGCTCATGGATAGGGTGCTCTCGCCCATGCTGGGAAGGAACGTGCACGCCTATGTAGATGACATGGTGGTTACGTCCCAAGAGAAGAAGCATCATGCAGCTGATCTGGAAGAGCTATTCACCACCATTGCCAAGTACAGGCTGAAGCTCAACCCTGAGAAATGCATTTTTGGTGTAGAGGCTGGGAAGTTCTTGGGCTTCCTCTTGACAGAGTGGGGAATCGAAGCTAATCCGGAGAAGTGTGCGGCGATCGTGGCAATGAGGAGCCCAACGACGGTGAAGGAGGTGCAGCAGCTCACCGGTCGCTTGGCAGCTCTGTCTCGGTTTATGTCCGCTGGAGGGGAGAAAGGTCACCCATACTTCTAGTGTCTCAAACGCAATAGCAGATTTCTCTGGACACAGGAGTGCGAGGAGGCCTTCATCAAGTTAAAGGGGTACCTGGCGAGCCCACCAGTCTTGCGAAAACCCCAGGTAGGCATCCCTCTTCGTCTATATTTTGCTGTGACGGAGAGAGCAGTCAGCTCGGTCCTGGTGCAAGAGCAGAACCAGGCCCAGAGGCCTGTTTACTTCGTGAGTAAAGTGCTGCAAGGCCCTGAAACGAGGTACCAAGCCCTCGAGAAGGCTGCTCTGGCGGTGGTGTTTTCAGCCAGAAGACTCAGGCATTACTTCCACAGCTTCACAGTGGTGGTAATGACTGATCTGCCTATCCAGAACGTATTGAAGAAACCTGATGTAGCAGGCAGGATGGTCAAATGGGCAGTAGAATTGTCAGAATTTGATATTCAGTACGAGCCCCGAGGACCGATCAAGGGGCAGGTGTTCGCGGACTTTGTAGTCGAGCTATCATCAATCGCGACACCTGCAGAAGGGCTAGATTTCCGATGGGTGTTATCGGTGGATGGCTCCTCTAATCAGCAGGGAAGCGGCGCTGGAGTCATCCTGGAAGGACCAAATGGGGTACTGATCGAGAAGTCCCTCCCCTTTGCCTTCAAAGCTAGCAACAATCAGGCGGAGTATGAGGCCCTGATCGCAGGAATGTTGCTAGCAAGAGAAATGGGAGCAAGAAATCTGCTGGCCAAGAGCGATTCGTTACTGGTCACCGGGCAGGTTACGGGGGAGTTCCAAGCAAAGGATCCCCAGATGGCAGCCTACCTGGAGTATGTGCAGCTCCTGAAGACGTCCTTCGCCGAGTTTGAGTTAGTGCACGTGCCAAGAGAGCAAAATGCCCGAGCAGACCTGCTTGCTAAGCTGGCCAGCTCAGGCAAGGGGGGGAAGCAGAGGACCGTCATTCAGGAGACCCTGAAGGTGCCGCGCCCGTTCGTATCAGACAACCAGGTGCTCCATGTATGCAAGTCAATGGAGCGTTAACGATCGGTCATCGGTCGTTGACCCAAGAAACGCTAAGAGCACGAGGGTGAGATCGCGACCCTCAAAGACCGAGGAGTTGATGGAGGTCCATGCGGAGAAGGAACCGACACCTGGATGACGCCATACCAGCTATACTTAGAAGATGGTGTACTCC